>NC_074669.1:42348866-42439208 GCF_029448725.1 Salvelinus fontinalis
ATGTGTCTTCTCCGTCAGGTTGAGACTGGTCTACTACTATAGCTTTAATGTGATGTGTCTTCTCCGTCAGGTTGAGACTGGTCTACTACTATAGCTTTAATGTGATGTGTCTTCTCCGTCAGGTTGAGACTGGTCTACTACTATTGCTTTAATGTATAGTTATTCTCATTAATGTTGTAGTTGCTGTTAATAGTAATCCCATTTCCACTACTACTATTAGTATTGATGCCTTATTACTGTTGGTCCCACCATGTTTTGATATATGTCTACTTTGACAATGTAAGTCATTTAACTTGCCATGTCAATAAAGTCCACTGAATTGAATTGAAAGAGGGATGGAGAGAGAAAGAGCGAGGCCATGCTGGCCCTGGCATCTGTCGGCTCTCATTTGGTGTGCAGCAGCGCTGGCGGGAGAAACACAGACCCTTCCAGATGTCCCCACGACTTGCCAATGAAGTGGCGAGATGAGCAGTGTTGACTACTGTACAAGACGCTATCTTCACCCCTTCACTTGTCACCCCCCCAACTCAAACACACACTACCCCGGCCAACAAACCTGAGATGCACACTCCTTATCTGGCCCAGCTGACATATAGGCCTGTCATCATGTCACACACAGAGACATAAACGCAGGCGCACGCACGCACGCACACACGCACGCACACACGCACACACACACACACACACACACAGCCCTGTCATCTTACTGGTGTTCACTGTCAGGAAATTAATTATGGGCAACGGGCAGGTGGAGGTTGACTGTCCAAACCCTCCTCCAATCCCTTTCTTCCTTCCTTTATCTCTCTCCACCTCTCCCTGTCTTGCCCTTCCAGTACCTGCCCTGCTCCACGCTCTACTCTCTCCTGTCCTCTCAGTGGCTGGGGTGACCTGGGGCGGACACAGGGAAATGGATCCAGTATGGTGGCTAATTTACCTGTCACTCCCATCAGCCCTCACTGGACTGACGGGGCCACTCACTCCACATCAGGACGGGGTGAGTAGGGGGTGGGGGTTACTGCATTATTAATGAAGGCAGTGCCATTGAAGACATTTATACGCTACAGCAACACTAAACCACTGGCGCCTCACCTTGGATCACAAACACAAGCCATGATGATTTAGATACAGAGCACATTAGTAATACAGCTAAAGTCACATGACACCAGTGGTGGATAGCCTCAATCTCAATACACTTTGTCAAGCGCATAGGCAGGGTCATTTCATTTTGTTTTTTGAGTTCACTCACTTTATCAAAGCATATCTTTTCCAGTTATTTTTTGTTTCACTGGAAAGATAATTGTATCTGTAATAAATGTTTCACAGCCTTTGATTTGTTTTTCATTATTGCTCGCCAATGCCAAATCATTACAACTTGTAAAACATTATGAGGGCAGGCATCAAATCTCTCTCTCTCTCTCACCTCTCTCTCGCTCTCTCTCTCTCGCTACAGCGCTCCATGGTAGATCCAATGGAGGAGAGTTATGGGAGATATTGATGGGATTTAAAAATATGTCTTCCTGTATTTATCTGATGATGTAATAGAATGAAATACAATATGAATATGAAAGGGATTATCAGTGTGTGAACCCATTCAATTGAGAAGGACATTTGATTCAGGGTTTTGATCATTTCAGTCAGTTGATTGATACAGACGTGTCAGTACTCAGAACCTTTTCCTGCCTTTATTGTCCTGTGAAGTAAATGACATGATCCTTGACATCTGATCATAGGACAGAAAACCCATCCATGTTCTCTCTCCCTCTCTCAATGCAGTGGGGTCAGCAGTGAGGTGAGAGGTGTCAGTCATATCACGACTACAACAAAGGCTTAAGAAAAGCAGAGATTAAAAACACAGAGAAAAGAGACGGAGGAGAGCAGAGAGGTAACGGTGTTCACTGCTCCAGATTTACTGTCCATTAGACAACGCTCCCTAAACCTGCCGTATAAATTTCCACCGCCGTGTCACATTCGTCTCTACTGTTTCCAAGTCTGCCGGACCGGCCGACCGACCCAGAGGACGTGTTTCTGTCCAGAGAGATGGACTCCCAGACAGTCACGCATAAACCCCCCCCCCCCCCCCCCCCCCCCCCACACACACACACACACACACATTATGGAAGTATTAAGCCCTGGTCTTTTGTTTTTAGTTATTTAATCTTTCCCTTCTTTTTTATGTAAGACTTGGACGTGGTTAGGGGAATGAGACTGAGGGGCGGGGGGGCTGCTCAGGCTTTTTGATGTCACCGCTCACCGCCGCACATACCTCCAGGAGGAATAACAGTAAATCAAGGTGTAATGTGGGTTTATGAGTGGACTGAGGACTGGGATGTGGATGGGGGCCAAATGGGCTCTCAAGGGGGGCTAACTGGAGGCCTCCCATTTGGGCTGGGGACCAGGGGCCTGGGGATGGGGCCAGGGAAGCTCAGGACCTGGATGGATGAGAGAGCTTGGGGGGGTTGAGGAGTGCATGCACCAAGGGGGAGAGAGAAGGGGGACAGAGGGAGAGAGAAAGAGACGGCCATAGAGGTAGTGAAAAAGTGATGAAGAGAAAGATAGAGAGGTGAGTGAGTGAAAGAGCGAGAAAGAGGTGAGTGAGACAGAGAGTGGACGACTAGAGTCTGGCCGGGGTGTGGAGCTTGGCACTGCTCATCCCTGAGAGATGGTGTCTTTTCACGGTTCAGACACGGCCGCTCCTTTAATCTGTCTATCCTCGGACATGGAGGAGGAGGATGAGGAGGACAGAGGGGAGAAGAGAGGGGACTGGGTGGGTTAGCGTGCCGGATAGATTTTTGCTTTATATCACTTTTACAGCTAGGCTGCATTTTCTCTCAGACACACATTCACACAGACACACACACACACACACACACACACAGACATAGCTGGGATGGCAGAAAGAAAATGGTGATCAGTTCTTATCGGGGCTCTCGCTTCAAATTGAACCCAGCGCTCACAGGGTGTTCTCCACATGTGTGTAACATTCAGCCCAGACACTCCCTCCCTCCCTCCCTCCCATGGTGCGTTTGTTGTCTGTGAACTTAAAACGGCCCGTGGCACATCGTAACGTTTTCAGGTGGTGACATGTTTGCGCTCGACTTTCCACATGAACTATGTACGCCCACGGGGAACCTAAAGAGCCTCGCTGTAGAACCAAGTCAGGCCCCTAAAGGTCGGGACCTCAACATCCCTCACAAAACAACAACACTTTAGACTGCTACTGTGAAGAGACATCTCTTATCAATAGACTTAACAAAATCTCACTTCAACAACTCTCAAATCAAAAGAGGAGTTTAGAGTTTAGGCCCCTTAGTCAAACAACATGGTGGAATCTGAAAAGAAAACAATGAGAGGAGGACTTTGGGGTGAAGTGCTTGCTGATGGCGGTTAGCGTAGCATTAGCAGCGCAACACCTGTTTCGACTTAAAAGCGGGGCCAGAAGTGAGATTAGCTAAACATGCCCATAAAGGGGAAGCTGGCCGCGTCTCCATCTCGGCTCTGATAACAGCACAGACTTCTGGCCCAAACATATTTCTCGAAGGCTGCTCCCTCAACTCAGAGGGAACTAAGTGATGCAGTCACAATGCTATGGAATGACGGGGGGAAACATTCCAGCGTTACACCGCCAGTGGGAACTGAGAGGAGCAGTCAATCCACACAGAGGAATACTCACTCTTGGGAGACTTCAAACATCTTTGATGAGATCATGGTTTTTGACTTGCTCATGCCCCAGCATACCCACATACATGTATAATGTGTCTCTGTGTGTGTTGGGCTTGTTTTGCATATCGTTAATCAATCATAGATTGAGCCTTGTAACACGAATACAAGCATGTTGAGTTCTAGATGTCACTACTGGCACATTTTGGTGGATACACACTAAGGCCTAAGGCTGTTTTAAGGCGGTTAAAAGACTTGTGAATAACGCATAAGTAACGAGATCTAACACACATGCACACACAAACACACACACACACCCTTTCACACGTCGAGTCGAACAACACTTTCTATCGTATAATTGCCTTCTAACTGACTCCTAGGCAAACCTCACTGAAAGGCAATGAGTGAGACAAAGCCTCTCTAGGATTCCCTGTGCTTTAAACCTCGGGAATGTGAGAGAAATCGACGCAATCTGACCAAACTCCTAACCTGGGGGGATACTGGGAGCAGGGCTTCCAGAATTAAGGAGACTGGATCTGAAAGTGATCCTGGAGATTCACTAGTCTGTAATTAGATTTGGCGGCACGGCACAGTAGCACAGAGTCTTGACGAGAAGCGCTTTGTAGTTTGTCACTTGAAGGGGCTTGGGTTTTGTCAAGGATCAGGGGCGAGGGGTGAGACAGAGTTCTACACACATCAACAGGGCTGGGATGGCTGTGTGATTTCTACTCATAGCGACTCCTGGAGTTGACTGGGAGGGAATTTCAATGTGTCAATACAGCCAGTAGCTGTTGGCACTTCATGGACTGGATGTTGTAATAATTACATTGTTAAGTCACTGTCAGATCCGTATGCTGTGGCTATCTGTTTATCACAAGAAGTGGCGTTGTGTTTTGCAGAGCGGGAGGAAAGGTGTTTAACACCTCTCTCTCTCTGTCATTGACACTGTTGAGCTCACATGGTGGGGGAACGGTAGTGACATGCTAATCTGTGAACAAACACGCACGCAAGCATACACACACATTCATGTGCACACACAGACTGTAAACATACTATCTCTCTCTCACACACCCACTGCCACGCGACTGTGGTCTCTGGGTAATGACAGTGTGACTCTTGGGGCTTGACTAGGAACGTTCCTGCTCTTATCTTGGTTTAGGTAGAGGGTGAATGATCTCTGTGCGTGTATAGTGTATAGGGTTAGGGTTAGGGTTAGGGTTAGTGTATGTCTGAGGATGCATGTGAGTGTGTTGTGTTGTGTGGGATACATTCCTCTGTGCAGCAGCGTGCAGAGTGATGGGGAGGTGATAAGAAAGGCAGCGTGCAGAGTGATGGGGAGGTGATAAGGCAGGCAGCGTGCAGAGTGATGGGAAGGTGATAAGGCAGGCAGCGTGCAGAGTGATGGGGAGGTGATAAGGCAGGCAGAGTGATGGGGAGGTGATAAGAAAGGCAGCGTGCAGAGTGATGGGGAGGTGATAAGAAAGGCAGCGTGCAGAGTGATGGGGAGGTGATAAGAAAGGCAGCTTGCAGAGTGATGGGGAGGTGATAAGAAAGGCAGCGTGCAGAGTGATGGGGAGGTGATCAGAGTGATGGGGAGGTGATAAAGGCAGCGTGCAGAGTGATGGGGAGGTGATAAGAAAGGCAGCGTGCAGAGTGATGGGGGGGTGATAAGGCAGGCAGCGTGCAGAGTGATGGGGAGGTGATAAGAAAGGCAGCGTGCAGAGTGATGGGGAGGTGATAAGAAAGGCAGCGTGCAGAGTGATGGGGAGGTGATAAGGCAGGCAGCGTGCAGAGTGATGGGGAGGTGATAAGGCAGGCAGAGTGATGGGGAGGTGATAAGAAAGGCAGCGTGCAGAGTGATGGGGAGGTGATAAGAAAGGCAGCGTGCAGAGTGATGGGGAGGTGATAAGAAAGGCAGCTTGCAGAGTGATGGGGAGGTGATAAGAAAGGCAGCGTGCAGAGTGATGGGGAGGTGATAAGGCAGGCAGCGTGCAGAGTGATGGGGAGGTGATAAGAAAGGCAGTGCCTGGCCTCATCTGGTACAGAGAGAGAGAGACCTGCTAATAGTGCAGACACAGCAACCCTACTGCTATACTACAGTAGAGAGTGAGAGAGAGGACTATACACTATACACTACAGTAGAGAGTGAGAGAGAGGACTATACACTATACACTACAGTAGAGAGATGACTATACACTATACACTACAGTAGAGAAAGTGGACTATACACTATACACTACAGTAGAGAAAGTGGACTATACACTATACACTACAGTAGAGAGAGAGGACTATACACTATAGTAGAGAGAGTGGACTATACACTAAACACTACAGTAGAGGGAGTGGACTATACACTATACACTACAGTAGGGAGAGTGGACTATACACTATACACTACAGTATGTATGTCCTGGGGACTCCTTGCTGTCCCCAGTCCACCTGGCCTTGCTGCTATTCCAGCTTCAACTGTTCTGCCTGCAGTTATGGAACCCCTACCTGTCCCAGACCTGCTGTTTTCAACTCTTAATGATCGGCTTTGAAAAGCCAACTGACATTTATTTGACCATGCTTGTCATTTATGAACATTTTGAACATCTTGGCCATGTTCTGTTATAATCTCCACCCGGCACAGCCAGAAGAGGACTGGCCACCCCTCATAGCCTGGTTCCTCTCTAGGTTTCTTCCTAGGTTTTGGCCTTTCTAGGGAGTTTTTCCTAGCCACCGTGCTTCTACACCTGCATTGCTTGCTGTTTGGGGTTTTAGGCTGGGTTTCTGTACAGCACTTCGAGATATTAGCTGATGTACGAAGGGCTATATAAAATAAACTTGATTTGATTTGATAGACACTATACACTACAGTAGAGAGAGTGGACTATACACTATCCACTGCAGTAGAGAGAGTGGACTATACACTATACACTATACACTACAGTAGAGAGTGGACTATACACTATCCACTACAGTAGAGGGAGTGGACTATACACTATACACTATACACTACAGTAGAGAGAGGACTATACACTATACACTACAGTAGGGAGAGTGGACTATACACTATACACTACAGTAGAGAGAGTGGACTATACACTATACACTACAGTAGAGAGAGTGGACTATACACTACACACTACAGTAGAGAGAGTGGACTATACACTATACACTACAGTAGAGAGAGTGGACTATACACTATACACTACAGTAGAGAGAGTGGACTATACACTACACACTACAGTAGAGAGAGTGGACTATACACTATACACTACAGTAGAGAGAGTGGACTATACACTACACACTACAGTAGAGAGAGTGGACTATACACTACACACTACAGTAGAGAGAGTGGACTATACACTACACACTACAGTAGAGAGAGTGGACTATACACTACAGTAGAGAGAGTGGACTATACACTACACACTACAGTAGAGAGAGTGGACTATACACTATACACTACAGTAGAGAGAGTGGACTATACACTACACACTACAGTAGAGAGAGTGGACTATACACTACACACTACAGTAGAGAGAGAGGACCGTATACTACAGTAGAGAGAGAGGACCGTATACTACAGTAGAGAGAGAGGACGTATACTACAGTAGAGAGTGTATAGTATACTATAGTTTAAAGATCTAAGTGTTCTAATCTGCTAGAGCTCGTTTTATTCCCTTTTAAAGAGTGAAAGAAATAGTGAGACACAAAGGGACTGGAGGGTAGTGGAGAGAGAGAGAGAGAGAGAGAGAAAGAGAGAGAGAGAGAGAGAGAGAGAGAGGCAGAGGCAGAGGCAGAGGCAGAGGCAGAGGCAGAGGCAGAGGCAGAGGGAGAGCTTGCTGAGGTCAGTCACCTGTGGCAGTCTATCGATCCTCTCCCCTCAGGCAGGCCTGTTGTCTTTGGTGATTACTGCCCTCTCTCCACTCCTCTCCTCCACCACATCACACCATTCCTTATTTTCAACCACCTACTATGCAGTCATTGGTTTGGGACAACAAAGGAGAGGAGGAGACAGGGGCTGAGGACTAGGGAGAGGAAGGAAAAGGGAGCGCTAGTTACATTACCGCCAGCTACATTAATGCCAGCTACATTACCGCCAGCTACATTACCGCCAGCTACATTAATAACTTCTTGTCAATAGGGGGGCGCCATTTCGACTTTGTAAAAATTCGTTCCCAAATTAAACTGCCTCGTACTCAATTCTTGCTCGTACAATATGCATATTATTGGATAGAAAACACTCTCTAGTTTAAACCGTTTGAATTATTTCTCTGAGTGAAACAGAACTCATTCTGCAGCACACTTCCTGTCAAGGAGTGAGATTTCTGAAATCGAGGTCTCTGTTCTAGGGTCAGTTTATAAATTCCCATGTAAGCTATGGGGCTACATGCACTGCATACGCCTTCCTCTAGATGTCAGTAAGCGGTGAGAATTTGAATGTAGTGGATTGCACCATCTGGGGCACTATAAAAGCATGGAACGGAAGGTCCGACCTTTTCAACGGGGCGCCTGGCGCAGGAGGGACATCACAATGGCGTCCTGAAAAGCTTTCGTTTTAGCAGTTCTATATCTCCGGCTCTGATTTAATTTGATTTTTGTCTTAAAAACTTCATAAGGTAGTTAATTTAAACCGACTTATAGCAGTTTATATCAGTTTATTGCGATTTTCTGGAATTTCTTTGTCACGCGCTATCGCTAGTTGGACACCTCTCCGGCACATGGCTAGCGTTAGCTGCTATTTCTACAGGAGAAGAGGACATCTTTCAACCAAAAGACGATTGTTCTGGAGAAAGGACACCTTGCCCAAGATTCTGATGGAAGCTCGTCAAATAGTAAGAAGTCTTTATGCTGTTAATTCGTATTTATGTTGACAAATGTTAAACAATAATTCCGCCATGAATTTCGGTGTGGTCTCGCTTTAGCGCACGCTGTATGCGCAGTAACGTTAATTTTAAAAATCTAACACAGCAGTTGCATTAAGAACTAATGTATCTTTCATTTGCTGTCCAACCTGTATTTTTTAGTCAAGTTTATGAATAGTTATCGATTAGATTAGGTGCCTCTCCAAGATGGCGCCGGACAGATTGCTTGAAGTTTGGCCACTACTCACATTGTATAACCACGATTTGTGCCGCTACATATGCACATTTTAGAACAAACCCTATATGCATTGTGTAATATGATGTTACAGGACTGTCATCTGAAGAAGTTTATGAAGGTTAGTCAAGAATTATATATCTTTTGCTTGCTTGTTACGATCGCTAACATTTGCTGCTGGTAAATGGTGTTGTGTTTCTGGCTATTGTGGTAAGCTAATATAATGCTATATTGTGTTTTCGCTGTAAAACACTTAAAAAATCTGAAATATTGGCTGGATTCACAAGATGTTTGTCTTTCATTTGCTGTACGCTGTGCATTTTTCAGAAATGTTTTATGATGAGTATTTAGGTAATTCACGTTGCTCTCTGTAGTTATTCTCGTCGCTTTGGTGAAAGTTGTGATGGTGGCTGCAATGGTAAACTATGATTTATACCTGAAATATGCACATTTTTCTAACAAAACATATGCTATACAATAAATATGTTATCAGACTGTCATCTGATGAAGTTGTTTCTTGGTTAGTGGCAATTTATATCTTTATTTGGTTGAATTTGTGATAGCTACTGATGCAGTAAAAAAATGGTGGAGTAAAAAAAGTGGTGTCTTTTGCTAACGTGGTTAGCTAATAGATTTACATATTGTGTCTTCCCTGTAAAATATTTTAGAAATCTGAAATGATGGCTGGATTCACAAAATGTGTATCTTTCATCTGGTGTCTTGGACTTGTGATTTAATAATATTTAGATGCTAGTATTTACTTGTGACGCTATGCTAGGCTATGCTAGTCAGCTTTTTTACTGATGGGGGTGCTCCCGGATCCGGGATTGGGAGGAATTAGAGGTTAATGCCAGCTACATTACCGCCAGCTACATTAATGCCAGCTACATTACCGCCAGCTACGTTACCGCCAGCTATATTACCGCCAGCTACATCACCGCCAGCTATGTTAACGCCAGCTACATTGGCGCCAGATACATTAGCGGCAGCTACATTACTGCCAGCTACATTGGCACCAGCTACATTATCACTAGCTACATTAGCACTAGTTACATTAGCACTAGCTGGTCCCATGTGGCTCAGTGTTTAGAGCATGGCAATGCCAGGGTTGTGAGTTCGATTCCCACAGGGAACCATTACAAATGAAAATGTATGAACTCACTGGACAAGAGTGCCTGCTAAATGACTAAAATTATAAAAGTAGCGCTAGCTCCATTCAAGAACTCAGCGATCACTGCCTCATTGCCTGCATCCGTAATGGGTCTGCAACCAAACGACCACCCCTCATCACTGTCAAACTCTCCCTAAAACACTTCTGCGAGCAGGCCTTTCTAATTGACCTGGCCCGGGTATCCTGGAATGACATTGACCTCATCCCGTCAGTAGATGATGCCTGGTTATTCTTTAAAAGTGCCTTCCTCACCATCTTAAATAAGCATGCCCCATTCAAAAAATGTTGAACTAGGAATAGATATAGTCCTTGGTTCACTCCAGACCTGTCTGCCCTTGACCAGCACAAAAACATCCTGTGGCGTTCTGCATTAGCATCGAATAGCCCCCATAATATGCAACTTTTCAGGGAAGTTAGGAACAAATATACACAGGCAGTTAGGAAAGCTAAGGAATTTGCATCCTGTAGCACAAACTCAAAGTTCTGTGACACTGTAAAGTCCAAGGAGAATAAGAGCACCTCCTCCCAGCTGCCCACTGCACTGAGGCTAGGAAACACCGTCACCACCGATAAATCCGCGATAATTGAGAATTTCAATAAGCATTTCTCTACGGCTGGCCATGCTTTCCACCTGGCTACCCCTACCCCGGTCGACTGCCCGGCACCCTCCACAGCAACCCGCCAAAGCCCCCACCATTTCTCCTTCACCCAAATCCAGATAGCTGATGTTCTGAAAGAGCTGCAAAATCTGTACCCCTACAAATCAGCCGGGCTAGACAATCTGGACCCTCTCTTTCTAAAATTATCTGCCAAAATTGTTGCCCCTATTACTAGCCTGTTCAACCTCTCTTTCATATCAATTCCCAAAGATTGGAAAGCTGCTGCAGTCATCCCCCTCTTCAAAGGGGGAGACACTCTAGACCCAAACTGTTATAGACCTATATCCATCCTGCCCTGCCTTTCTAATATCTTCGAAAGCCAAGTTAACTAACAGATCACCGACCATTTTGAATCCCACCGTACCTTCTCCGCTATGCAATCTGGTTTCAGAGCTGGTCATGGGTGCATCTCAGCCACGCTCAAGGTCCTAAACGACATCATAACCGCCATCGATAAGAGACATTATTGTGCAGCCGTATTCATCGACCTGGCCAAGGCTTTCGACTCTGTCAATCACCACATTCTTATTGGCAGACTCGACAGCCTTGGTTTCTCAAATGATTGCCTCGCCTGGTTTACCAACTACTTCTCTAATAGAGTTCAGTGTGTCAAATCGGAGGGCCTGTTGTCCGGACCTCTGGAAGTCTCTATGGGGGTGCCACAGGGTTCAATTCTCGGGCCGATTCTCTTCTCTGTATACATCAATGATGTCGCTCTTGCTGCTGGTGATTCTCTGATCCACCTCTACGCAGACGACACCATTCTGTATACTTCTGGCCCCTCTTTGGACACTGTGTTAACTAACCTCCAGACGAGCTTCAATGCCATACAACTCTCCTTCTGTGGCCTCCAACTGCTTTTAAATGCAAGTAAAACTAAATGCATGCTATTCAACCCGATCGCTGCCTGCACCCGCCCGCCCATCTAGCATCACTACTCTGGACGGTTCTGACTTAGAATACGTGGACAACTACAAATACCTAGGTGTCTGGTTAGACTGTAAACTCTCCTTCCAGACTTACATTAAGCATCTCCAATCCAAAATTAAATCTAGAATCGGCTTCCTATTTCGCAACAAAGCATATTTCACTCATGATGCCAAACATACCCTCGTAAAACTGACCATCCTACCGATCCTCGACTTGGGCGATGTCATTTACAAAATAGCCTCCAATACCCTACTCAATAAATTGGATGCAATCTATCACAGTGCCATCTGTTTTGTCACCAAAGCCCCATATACTACCCACCCCTGCGACCTGTACGCTCTCGTTGGCTGGCCCTCGCTTCATACTCGTCGCCAAACCCACTGGCTCCAGGTCATCTACAAGACCCTGCTAGTTAAAGTCCCCCCTTATCTCAGTTCGCTGGTCACCATAGTAGCACCCACTCGTAGCACGCGCTCCAGCGGGTATGTCTCACTGGTTATCCCCAAAGCCAATTCCTCCTTTGGTTGCCTTTCCTTCCAGTTCTCTGCTGCCAATGACTGGAACAAACTGCAAAAATCACTGAAGCTGGAGACTCATATCTCCCTCACTAGCTTTAAGCACCAGCTGTCAGAACAGCTCACAGATCACTGCACCTGTACATAGCCCATCTGTAAACAGCCCATCGATCTACCTCATCCCCATACTGTATTTATTTCTTTATCTTGCTCCTTTGCACCCCAGTATCTCTACTTGCACATTCATCTTCTGCACATCTACCATTCCAGTGTTTAATTGCTATATTGTAATTACTTCGCCACCATGGCCTATTTATTGCCTTAACTTCCTTATCTTACCTCATTTGCGCTCACTGTATATAGACTTTTTTTGTTTTCTTTTTTTCTACTGTATTATGTTTTGTTTATTCCATGTGTAACTTTGTGTTGTTGTATGTGTCGAATTGCTATGCTTTATCTTGGCCAGGTCGCAGTTGCAAATGAGAACTTGTTCTCAACTAGCCTACCTGGTTAAATAAAGGTGAAATAAATCAAATAAAATAGCCATGGCTGAAAGAAACAGACAGAACCATCTCCCAACTCTGTTTTCCCAGAAGGGTTCCACATTGTAGCTAGCCTAGCACACAGGATCAGAGTGACACTATGGGCGGTAACTCTGTTTTCCCAGAAGGGTTCCACATTGTAGCTAGCCTAGCACACAGGATCAGAGTGACACTATGGGCGGTAACCCCTGTGCAAGCCGAGGGGTGTTGTGTCATCAAGTGTTGAGGAGATTTTTCTGGTGACCCTCTGTAATGTCCTGTTAACTTCCCCTTTGACTGAACTGTAACTTGTCCATTTCACTTAGTGAATTAGTGTAGTATGCTAGAGACTGCTCAGCTCTGTCGGTGGTCTTACCAGTCAGTTTAATAAGTCAGGCTTTAGGGGAAGAGAGCCAGGCTTGGGCACAGAGCACCACGTTTTAAGTATTATTTCCCCCTTTTTACAAGGGTGTTTTTTCTAGTGGGGCCTGCTGTCTGGTGTTAGTGGTAACTTCTTGGTCCAGTGTGCGTGCTAGTACATGCATGCACTAGCCCTGTCCTTGCCCATTCTTCTCCTCTCCTCTCTCCTCTCTCCTCCTCGCTCCTCTCCTCTCTCCTCCTCGCTCCTCTCCTCTCTCGTCCTCGCTACGCTCTCCTCGCTCCTCTCCCCTCTCCTCTCCTCTCTCCTCCTTCTCGTTCCTCTCCTCTCTCCTCCTTCTCGTTCCTCTCCTTTCCTCCTCCTCGTTCCTCTCCTCCTCGCTCTTCTCCTCTCTCCTCCTCCTCATCTCCTGTCTCCTCCTCCTCGCTCCTCTCTTCTCCTCCTCATTTCTCTCCTCCTCGCTCCTCTCTTCTCCTCTCCTCGCTCCTCTTCTCCTCTCTCCTCCTCCTCGCTCCTCTCCTCTCTCCTCTTCTCCTCTTTCCTCCTGTCTGTAATAAACAATCTAGCCAGACACCATGCTGAGACGGCCGGTAATGGGGGTTCTAATTAGCCACTCCAAACACACAGAGTGGTGCTTCACGCCTCGTTCTCCGCATTCATCTCTCCAAAACTGAATGAATTGATTCCATTTGCTCGCCACTTAATGCACTGATGATTTATTAACACGGCGAGGACAAAAGAAGAAGACACCTAAGCTTCTTGTTTGGGTCCTGAGAAGAAGGAATGAAGTGTTTTTATTTGTAGAGGTTTTTATCTGATTTTATAGATCAGTGCCGTCAGAGCAACAATAAGAAGAGAATGTTGTCTGATCTGTTGGGGTGGAGGGTTTCTCTGGGTGACAAGAGAGAGGAGAGGGAAAGGAGGGTACCCGATACAGCTATGTCTTCATTCAAAACAAGTCTGCCTCCTGCCTCGTTGAAGTACTGAGAAAGTAGGAAAATATCAGTGTTGAAAGAGGGAGACAGAGATAGAGACACACAGAGAGAGTAAATCTAGCCAGAGCAGAAGCCATTTAAGAAAATGTGACAGGGCAAATGAGCGAGAACTAACACTTGAAGCCCATGCCAATATACCCAGTTTAAACAGCAGAGGCTGTATCTGAATCAGCAGCCAGCCACTGACAGTACTACAACATGTGGCATAAAGACAAACATATTGAAGAAAAGAACCACCACTACATGCTACATATTGTTGGAGGTGTGTTTGCCTCAACTGACTGTGAACTCTGTTTCTCTCCACTTCTTTCTCTCCCAGTCTGTCTTTCTATCGTTCTCTCTCTTTCCTCACTACAGTTCCTGTCTCTCTCTTTCCTCACTACAGTTCCTGTCTCTCTTTCCTCACTACAGTTCCTGTCTCTCTCTTTCCCCACTACAGTTCCTGTCTCTCTCTTTCCTCACTACAGTTCCTCTCTCTTTCCCCACTACAGTTCCTCTCTCTTTCCCCACTACAGTTCCTGTCTCTCTCTTTCCTCACTACAGTTCCTCTCTCTTTCCCCACTACAGTTCCTGTCTCTCTCTTTCCTCACTACAGTTCCTGTCTCTCTCTTTCCCCACTACAGTTCCTGTCTCTCTCTTTCCCCACTACAGTTCCTGTCTCTCTCTTTCCTCACTACAGTTCCTGTCTCTCTCTTTCCTCACTACAGTTCCTCTCTCTTTCCTCACTACAGGTCCTCTCTCTCTTTCCTCACTACAGGTCCTCTCTCTCTTTCCTCACTACAGGTCCTCTCTCTCTTTCCTCACTACAGGTCCTCTCTCTCTTTCCTCACTACAGTTCCTCTCTCTCTTTCCTCACTACAGTTCCTGTCTCTCTCTTTCCTCACTATAGTTCCTGTCTCTCACTTTCCTCACTACAGTTCCTCTCTCTCTTTCCTCACTACAGTTCCTGCCTCTTTCTTTCCTCACTACAGTTCCTGTCTCTCTCTTTCCTCACTACAGTTCCTGTCTCTCTCTTTCCTCACTACAGTTCCTGTCTCTCTCTTTCCTCACTACAGTTCCTGTCTCTCTCTTTCCTCACTACAGTTCCTGTCTCTCTCTTTCCTCACTACAGGTCCTCTCTCTCCCCATGTCTTCACCTCTTTCTCCCCCTGTCGCTCTCTCTCTTTCCCTCTCTCTGCTTGTTACAGGGCTGAGGAGTGAGGAGGACGGTCCTTACTTTCCCTCTCAGGCTGCAGGGCCTAAACCAAGATACACCCCACCCACCCACCCTCCTCTCCTCCATCCCCTCTTCTCCTGTCGGAGATGAAGTGAAGCTAGACCAATTGGCGGTGTGTCTCCTGACCGGAGAGAGCGAGACAGAGAGCAACCCCCCTCCCTCACCTCACCCTTACCCTCGCCTCACACCTGCCAGGTCATCCCGCTTAATAAAGCCAGTCGTGCACAACACGCCACAGAGACAGGGATAACGAGAGAGGAGAGCGAGAGGGAAAGAAAGAAAGGGAGAGGGGAGAGAGAGAGAGAGAGAGAGAGGTGAAGACAATATGCCTGTAAGCTACAAAGGTGTTGTGTAGTCTGTTTAAAGAGAGTGAGATAAAAAGGGAGAGAAAGAAAGAGGGAGAGAAAGAAAGCCAAGCACACAGGTAAGGATTGTGAAGACTCAAGCACACAGGTAAGGATTGTGAAGACTCAAGCACACAGGTAAGGATTGTGAAGACTCAAGCACACAGGTAAGGATTGTGAAGACTCAAGCACACAGGTAAGGATTGTGAAGACTCAAGCACACAGGTAAGGATTGTGAAGACTCAAGCACACAGGTAAGGATTGTGAAGACTCAAGCACACAGGTAAGGATTGTGAAGACTCAAGCACACAGGTAAGGATTGTGAAGACTCAAGCACACAGGTAAGGATTGTGAAGACTCAAGCACACAGGTAAGGATTGTGAAGACTCAAGCACACAGGTAAGGATTGTGAAGACTCAAGCACACAGGTAAGGATTGTGAAGACTCAAGCACACAGGTAAGGATTGTGAAGACTCAAGCACACAGGTAAGGATTGTGAAGACTCAAGCACACAGGTAAGGATTGTGAAGACTCAAGCACACAGGTAAGGATTGTGAAGACTCAAGCACACAGGTAAGGATTGTGAAGACTCAAGCACATTTCACACAAAAACCCCACCGCCGGTTTCCTCTGTTATTCCTTACTTCATTCATATTCTGTGGCTTTAATACAGTCTAGCGTTTTTTGAGCGAGGGCATTTGGTTCACCCGGGGATCGTCTGACCAATGAGAGAAGAGAACATGGTGGTCTAGGACCGTGTCCCGTGCCAATGACATCACAGCCTCCCGGGGCGCTGCGGATAAGTCAAACACAGCTGGGAGTCAGCGAAAGACGAGAGGGTGAGAGAGGCAACGCAGTCGGGACCGCAGTCATACCTCTCTCAGTCATACCGGTGTGTGTGAGAGATGTGTCCGACTGTATTTATGAAGTGTGTGAGAAACTGTGTGTGTGCAAAAAAACTGTGAGCATGTGATGCATGCACTATGCAGCCTGTTTGTGTATGCAGATGTGAGTCCATAAACTTGTGTGTGAACAAATGTGTGTACAAATGTGTGTATGCAAGCAGCAGTGTGTGTGGTGTGTGTGTGAGGTCCTGTATGCACCATGTGTCCCACTCCCCTCCAGCCTGTCTAGCTCATTCCCTCCCTGCTACTTTATGAGTAGAGGCTGCCACAGCTCACGTCAGGACACACTGAAGTGTCTAAACGCTTCCATTCACACGGGAAGTGACACACACACTCGCACTGTGGGGCCGCTGCCTTGTAACTAACACACACACAGAGAGAGAGAGAGAGAGAGGTAGAGAGGGTGGTAGAGAGAGAGAGAGAGGGAGGGTGGTAGAGAGAGGGAGAGAGAGAGGGTGGTAGAGAGGGTGGTAGAGAGGGTGGTAGAGAGAGAGAGAGGGGGAGAGAGAGAGAGAGAGGGTGGTAGAGAGAGAGAGAGAGAGGGTGGTAGAGAGAGAGAGAGGGAGGGTGGTAGAGAGAGAGGGAGGGTGGTAGAGAGAGAGAGAGAGAGAGAGAGGGAGGGTGGTAGAGAGAGAGAGAGAGAGAGAGAGAGGGTGGTAGAGAGGGTGGTAGAGAGAGAGAGAGAGGGTGGTAGAGAGAGAGAGAGAGAGAGAGAGAGAGAGGGGGAGAGAGAGAGAGAGAGAGAGAGATTGTGTATGTGTGTGCAGCAGCATGTGTGTGATTCACCAGTTTGTGTGTGAGGCGATAGTGTTAACTAAAGTAGGGCCTCACTGGAGCTATTCTGGGATACTATACATACTTTCTAGTGCTAATCTGGGGACTTAGTGCTATTTTAGGACTGGAGAACCTTTCCAGCACTGTTCAAGGAGCTGTACCCTAGACGTACCCTGTATTGGGGAGGGACTTTGGGCCTTTTCATTGTAGAATGCAGGAACCATATTCATTCTACGTCTGGCCGTCAATTGCTTAGTGCAGTAGAGAAAGGAGGTCCCCTAAGGTCCTCTAGGACCCTAATGATGACCCCTTACAGCTCCTTAACCCCACCTGCAAAGGGCCGTCCCTGTGTGAGAGCAGCAGTGACAGTCTGCCTCCTCCTCTACTGTTGACAGATCAATAGGACAGAATGTTCTCAGGAGATCAGCATCACAACATCAACTCTCTCACACCTTTGCCATCAGTGTCGCTGACCTTGAAGTAAAATTCAATTTCCCTCCACAACAACAAAGCAGAATGAACGCCTGTACTACAATAGACACTTCTGATCCCCCAGCCATTTCCCCTTCCGACGCAACGCACACAGGATATTATAACTTATGAAGGAGATGGAGAGAGAAACGGATGGAGGGAACGGAGAGAGAGAGAGAGAGGGGAAAAAGAAGGGAGGAGGTAATTATAACATGGTCCGTCTTTGAAAAACCTCCAGCAGGACGGCGGATCCCCAGCCTCAATTAGACACGCGGCTGCTGGAGAGGGCCTCTCGCTAGGGGAGAGTAGCAGCCGCACCGGGGCGCCCATGCGCGCTACTAGGCCCTTTTGAGGGGAATTCCCCCAGGCCCTGACACAACAGGAACAAAAAAGGGAAAGGCGAATGTAGGAGCGAGGGATCCCATTAAGGGGATGAAGGTGTTGTGTATCGCGCATGTCGCTAATACTGGAGGAATATTCCTTTTCTATGTAATTATCACTGTGATACTCAGAGGGAGCCAGGGGAGGATCATGGGTAGGCTGGTGGACCCCTTACTCAGCTATGGATGGATAAATGGAGAGAGAGATTGGGGAGAGAGGAGGGAGCGAAATAGAGTGTGAGAGCGAGAGAAACAGAGAGAGAGTGTGTGTAGAAAGTGCAGAGAGGGGTGGGAATACACAGAGTAGCGTGAATCCAACCAGCATCTTGGATAAAGCTGTAGGATTGTCTGCTTGGCTTTGAAGTTGGCCCTGTCTTAGGGGATTTGGGCAAGCGGGTGGAGGGGGTAGTACTGGGAGTTGGAGAGAGGTAGGCTCTGCTCAGCTTGATCAAACCCACCGCTTGGGTCCCCTGGGGGGGCTAGGAGACCTGACCATCTACCATGTATGTTAAATACATCATTTCCCCACCCTCACTCCGCTCACCGTGCCACATTAGCCCTCCCAACGTATTTATTTGATGCCCCAGTTCAACACTCTATCTATCCACCATAGAGCATTAATGGGCTTTAAATTTGACCATATACTGTATACAGTACTAATATACTTTGGGATCCCGCTAGGTTGATATAGCATTCTGCTAATATGAATGTGACCACCATGCATGTAAATGTAGGGGAGATTAGTTAATGAGGATGATCAAATACATGCCCATTACATGCCTGGTCCCATGTGGAGATTTTACAGTAATGAGGCCCTTACTAAAACCCTGCTCTGTGATTATAGGCTGGCATCCATTGGCTGTCACTGTACTAAAAAAACTAACAAAACAAATCAAAAATATATATGTTATATTATGATGTTTTTTATTTATTTATTATCACATACACCGGATAGGTTCAGTTAAATGTGTTGTTTTACAGGGTCAGCCATAGTAGTACAACACCCCTGGAGCAAATTAGGGTTAAGTGCCTTGCTCAAGGGCACATCGGCAGTTTTTTCCTCGTTAGCGACATTTCAGTTACTGGCCCAACGCTCTAACTGCTAGGCTACCCGCCGCTCTGGACTTCGAAGCCAGTTCCACTGCTTTTTGTCATTGTTCCCCTCTGATCAGGGACTGATTTAGACCAGGGACACCAGGTGGGGGCAATGAATGATCAGGTAGAACAGAAGAGCAGCAGGCTCCGGACCTCGTAGGGTCAGAGTTGAACACCCTTGCTGTAGATGATTACATCAAATACATCAAACTAAGTGTCGAGAGATCATTCCTTCAAATAAATGTTTGTGTTATCGGTTTTCAATTGACTGGCTTGTTGTTGGTCCTCTATGGTGAGGCAGGCCATCATTATCCAATTAGGACTGTATTGCTGGGCTGGAGGGAAGAAAGGAGAGACCGAGGAAATAGAGGAAGCTTCCCACTGAATGTCTGTTTGCCCACGCAGTGTGTGTGTCCTAGAGTATGGGAGTGTGACCCCTAGTAAAACACCATGAGATACTAAACATTCATGGAGCAGACTAGGGACTAAGCCAGAGGGACTGTTGGGGAGAGAGAAGGAACGTGAAGAAGCGAGAGTAGAATGAGAGACAGAGGGAGAAAGAGAAAAAAGAGAGGGAGGGAGAAAGAGAAAAAAGAGACGGAGGGAGAAAGAGAAAAAAGAGAGGGAGGGAGAAAGAGAAAAAAGAGAGGGAGGGAGAAAGAGAAAAAAGAGAGGGAGGGAGAAAGAGAAAAAAGAGAGGGAGGGAGAAAGAGAAAAAAGAGAGGGAGGGAGAAAGAGAAAAAAGAGAGGGAGGGAGAAAGAGAAAAAAGAGAGGGAGGGAGAAAGAGAAAAAAGAGACAGAGGGAGAAAGAGAAAAAAGAGACGGAGGGAGAAAGAGAAAAAAGAGACGGAGGGAGAAAGAGAAAAAAGAGACGGAGGGAGAAAGAGAAAAAAGAGACGGAGGGAGAAAGAGAAAAAAGAGACGGAGGGAGAAAGAGAAAAAAGACGGAGGGAGAAAGAGAAAAAAGACGGAGGAAGAAAGAGAAAAAAGAGACGGCGGGAGAAAGAGAAAAAAGAGACGGAGGGAGAAAGAGAAAAAAGAGAGGGAGGGAGAGGTCAAAGATGAAGGAGTGAAAAAGAGAGAGAGTAACTCTCTGTGTCCCTGTGCTGTACATGGGGTGGATCCAGGGAGGCGGAGTTAAAACAACAACACAGAAAGCTAAATAGCACAACACAGAACTGCACTTCATTGCAGCTAACGCCAGAGTACACACACAGATAACCTCAGCAATCCTTCCTCAGCTGGAGAGAGGGGGAAGGAAGGGGGGGGGGGGTTGAGGGCAGGAGGGGGCTGCAGGAGTAAATCAAGTTGAGAGAAAAGGAGGGCAGAGAGAGATGAAAGAGAGAGGACAGCAGACAGAAAGAAGTGGTCGAAGGGGAGAGGACCAGAGAGCAAGATGGAGTGAAAGAGAGAAGATCGAAGGAGAGAACAGCGAAAGATAAAAAGAGAGTGAAACAGCATAACGAGGGGACGGGTAACAAGGGACAGACAGAAAGAGGACAGAATGAGAGAAATAAAAAGAGGACATGAAGACAGAAAGAGAGTGATGAGAGAGAGGAGGGCTGTGTGTCAGGGGGGTGTGATGTGAAGAGAAGCTAGCTGCATCAAAGCGGAGGAGAGGAGCAGAGCAGCACTACAGCCGTGACCTGAATGTGCTCCCAGCCCTCTGCTGCTAACAGGATCAATGGCAGGCCTGCGTTGGGCTCACCTCAGGCCCCTGGGCAGGCTAATGAAGGCACACACACACACACCACACACACCAATGATCAGTGGTGCTCGTGAAACCAGCAGTGCGATCTGACTATACCTGTCATTATAAGAAATCAAGATAACTCAAAAGATTCCATCTGTTTGCTTTACAAGGGCTGTAGCAGATGTTTACAGTGCCCCAGATTTTACTCTCCAACGCTTTGACACGTATACACACACACACACACACACACACACACACACACACACACACACACACACACACACTCTCTCTCTCACTCTCACAAACACTGAAAAGGGCTGAAAAAGTCTGAAAAGATTACAGCATCTAACTGCTAAAAACATTGATCATTTCACTTGTAAGCCCTCAAAGAAACTCATCTCTTTTTACTATGAGGTGCAATTTTTTTAGCTCAACTTCCACCTGATTTCACGTCATAGCCGAGGTGTTATAAGATAACGCTGAATAAATAATAACATCTAAATGGTTTCACATAATTTATCACTATTCGTTTCTATCTCTCTCCCAGGTTGTGGGGCCGTGCTGAAGCTCCATTGTGGCAGAGAGTCAGAATCTGGTCCAAATCCAATATAAGGGGAATTACTTCCCAAATTCCTTCATACGATGTAACCTGCACATAACCCCCCCCCCCCCTTTCCAGCTTGAATCCATTTGATGCTTGGTTTTGGGATTGGAGAGTGGGACTATGGGTTGGCATGTGCAGCACTGATGTTAGGCCCCTGATGTAAAGACCTACCTACTTTACTGTAGTCTTTACTCTACTTTACTGTAGTCTTTACTTTACTGTAGTCTTTACTCTACTTTACTGTAGTCCGCTATGTAGTGCTCTGGGAAAAGGGAGAATTCTCACACTTACATACAAAATATATACAGAATGTATACTGTTGTATCAATATTAATCCGTATTATATAGATTATAAGGGGAAGGAATAGGTCTGGAATTACAGTGATACAACGAACAGGGTCGGTGTATCATATCTAACTTCGTTCAGGTGTGATGAGCTTCTGCTAACAGCACATACAGTATGTATGGAGAGTATGGTGTCTAGTACTAACGAGGTCTCCTCCATCACACGAGTCCTCTACCCTCAAGTCACATCCCTCTATCTCTGACCCTGTCTGAGGAGCGTGTGAAAGCGAAAAGGAATGAAACCATAAGACCATGGGCACTGGGGCAGCTGGCGGGGACACATAATGTGTGTGTGTAGAAATCACCTTGATTCAGTGCACCGGCCCCTTTGATGTTGCCTGGAGCTGAACAACTCCTCGCTCTGAGCCAACCCTAAGCCTTAAAACTCAAATCTAGCCTGACGTCCCCCACCCCCCTCCTGAAAATCATAACCATATGATGGAGAAGAAATTCCTCCACCTTAGGAATCGCTTCGCCCCGTCCATCTCTCTCTCCGACCGAGACATCAGGCCAGTGATAACAGAAAACAGGTTCTGAGACGATGGGAGGTGATGGGAGGAGGAGAAGAGGAGAGGTGGGTTAAGAAGATCACGCAGCATGACTACCTAAAATGGAAGTTTCTCAGGCGAGGGATGGAGGGATGGAAGTTAGGATGACCTTCCAGTTGACAGAGTGAGAGACAGAGAGAATGAGAGGGGGAGGAAAAAACGAGTGAAATATGAAATCTGACTCAAATTAGAAAAACATTCCTGTTCTATCACAGTTGAGAGCCTCAGTCAGACCCTGCAGGAACAACCTGTACACGTACTGGGTATCTGACACACGTACTGGGTGTCTGACACACGTACTCGGTATCTGACACACGTACTGGGTGTTTGACACACGTACTGGGTGTCTGACACACGTACTGGGTGTTTGACACACGTACTGGGTGTCTGACACACGTACTGGGTGTTTGACACACGTACTGGGTATCTGACACACGTACTGGGTGTCTGACACACGTACTGGGTGTCTGACACACGTACTCGGTATCTGACACACGTACTGGGTATCTGACACACGTACTGGGTGTCTGACACACGTACTCGGTATCTGACACACGTACTGGGTGTTTGACACACGTACTGGGTGTCTGACACACGTACTGGGTGTTTGACACACGTACTGGGTGTCTGACACACGTACTGGGTGTTTGACACACGTACTGGGTATCTGACACACGTACTGGGTGTCTGACACACGTACTCGGTATCTGACACACGTACTGGGTATCTGACACACGTACTGGGTGTCTGACACACGTACTCGGTATCTGACACACGTACTGGGTGTTTGACACACGTACTGGGTGTCTGACACACGTACTGGGTGTTTGACACACGTACTGGGTGTCTGACACACGTACTGGGTGTCTGACACACGTACTGGGTGTCTGACACACGTACTGGGTGTCTGACATACGTACTGGGTATCTGACACACGTACTGGGTGTCTGACACACGTACTGGGTATCTGACACACGTACTGGGTGTCTGACACACGTACTGGGTATCTGACACACGTACTGGGTGTCTGACACACGTACTGGGTATCTGACACACGTACTGGGTGTCTGACACACCTACTGGGTATCTGACACACGTACTGGGTGTCTGACACACCTACTGGGTATCTGACACACGTACTGGGTGTCTGACACACGTACTGGGTGTCTGACACACCTACTGGGTATCTGACACACGTACTGGGTATCTGACACACGTACTGGGTGTCTGACACACCTACTGGGTGTCTGACACACGTACTGGGTGTCTGACACACGTACTGGGTGTCTGACACACGTACTGGGTGTCTGACACACGTACTGGGTGTCTGACACACGTACTGGGTATCTGACACACGTACTGGGTGTCTGACACACGTACTGGTTCGAGGGGATACTATACAATTACTACTTCATCCATGTAATAATCACTTCCATACATGTAATTACATTATAATAACAACAAAATATTCCCCTTTATGAAAATCGCTGTGTTTGAGTGTGTTTGGTAGCCAGTGTGGGTGAGGGTGTGTTTATGAGTCTGTATTTGTTATTGTGTGTGTTTGGTCTGCGTGTGGTGGCTGGCCCTGGCTCCCTGTTCATTCCTCTCCCCTCTCTCTCTCTCCTCCTTGTTAATCGCATCAGCTGGTTTAGCCAGAGGACATCCTTCATTAAATAAATCAGGAAGTAGCATATTGGGTAGTCTGGCCCCTGCTTTGCGCCACGGGTTTTACCCCTCTAACAAATTCCTTTGCTCAACTCAAGGTGAGCCTGGGCGGCCACACTGCGCCCAGATGTCAGGTATTTGAATAAAACGAAATCATTGTACCTCCCATTCCCTTACCCCTGTGTCCCTGAGAGATGGAGGGGGGGAAGATAGAGGGAGGATGAGGGAGGGTGTTTGGGAGCGTATTGGAGGTGTGTGGGTTCGTGGAGTGTGTGTATTTGTGTGCAGTGTAGTGTGTGTGTTAGCGGTTCCATCTGGGTCTCCTGGAAGCGCGGTGGAGTCAGGAAAACCGCATCTCATAAAAGGGGGAGGAAGCCCAATGTTCTACAAGGACAGAACATTACAGAGAATGTCGCTCAGGAAAACCCTGGGCTTGGGCCCACATGTTGGCTGGCTGACTAGGCCTTCTCTCTCCCCCTTCTCTTTTCCTCACTCTGTCTCTAGCTCTCTCTCTCTCTCTCTCAATATTTCTCTCTCTTAATAGGCAAAGGAACAAGAAAAGGAAAGACAGAAATAACGAGAGAGACAGCAAGAAACAGCTAAAGGTTGAAAGAGAGAGAGAGACATCGAGAGAGCGAGAGAGAGAGAGAGAGAGGGCCAGACTGATAGGAATTCCATCTGTCGGGACGGAGCGGAGCTGTGACAGGCGGCGAGAGAACCAAAGGCATCTGGTCTCCATTGGTGCTGGGGGGTGCGGGCCAACTAACAGGGCCTGCTCTGGCTCTGGAACCATATGAGGGAGAGATGGATGGAGAGACTGAGGGGTTGAGCCAAGGACCTGGCAAAGGGGGGACAGGGAGAGGAAAGAGAGAGAGAAAGAGAGGGAGAGAGGTGGAGAGGGAGATTAGGGCCCCCGACGACTGGCAGTCGTGAGACCTGTCTCGATTCTTCACACATTGCTTTGGATTGTGCTTGGGGGGGGGGGGGGGCTATGGGAGGTTTGGCATGTATGTAGTCAGGGTGTGAGGGGAGCCAAGTTAATCACAGTATTTTGAGGAGAGGAGTTGAGAGGAGTTGAGTTGTCCTCAAAAGCCTAGCGCGTGTGTGTATGTTGTGTGTGTGGTTCATGTGGACGTTTGTTGATAAGTCTTTGGGTTGAGATCAGAACAAAAGAGAGGAGAACAGAGGTGTGATGATCAGTCAGCGCTGTCAGGGGAGACAGACCTACTATACAGCCAGCATAGTTCACAGCCAGATACACTGAGGTAGCCAGATACACTGAGGTAGCCATGAGGAGCTCTCTGAGGAACACATATGTTCATAAGGGAAACAGATCTTCTATATGGTGCGATGAATATGTTCATTAGGGATTACCATGACAACTAAATGTACCCAAATAAATAGTGGATGATACAAGCAGAATGAGATTGTTGTGACAAATACCATCACACTAGTGATGGAATGTTATCATATTGTTTATTGAATGAATGAGACAAACATGATCTGGTACATGTCTGGCTAGGGGATGTGATCTGGTACA
Source organism: Salvelinus fontinalis (assembly GCF_029448725.1). Classification (NCBI taxonomy): domain Eukaryota; kingdom Metazoa; phylum Chordata; class Actinopteri; order Salmoniformes; family Salmonidae; genus Salvelinus; species Salvelinus fontinalis. The sequence goes on from NC_074669.1 coordinate 42,374,363, forward strand.
TGTCTGGCTAGGGGATGTGATCTGGTACATGTCTGGCTAGGGGATGTGATCTGGTACATGTCTGGCTAGGGGATGTGATCTGGTACATGTCTGGCTAGGGGATGTGATCTGGTACATGTCTTGCTAGGGGATGTGATCTGGTACATGTCTGGCTAGGGGATGTGATCTATTACATGTCTGGCTAGGGGATGTGATCTGCTACATGTCTGGCTAGGGGATGTGATCTGGTACATGTCTGGCTAGGGGATGTGATCTGGTACATGTCTGGCTAGGGGATGTGATCTGGTACATGTCTGACTAGGGGATGTGATCTGGTACATGTCTGGCTAGGGGATGTGATCTGGTACATGTCTGGCTAGGGGATGTGATCTGGTACATGTCTGGCTAGGGGATGTGATCTGGTACATGTCTGACTAGGGGATGTGATCTGGTACATGTCTGGCTAGGGGATGTGATCTGGTACATGTCTGGCTAGGGGATGTGATCTGGTACATGTCTGGCTAGGGGATGTGATCTGGTACATGTCTGGCTAGGGGATGTGATCTGGTACATGTCTGACTAGGGGATGTGATCTGGTACATGTCTGGCTAGGGGATGTGATCTGGTACATGTCTGGCTAGGGGATGTGATCTTATCATACGATGCTACAACAGGCGTCCATACTGATGATGACATGTAATGGTGAGAATAACCACCGATAAAAGCCGCAGGAAAATGAAAAGGTCAGCAAGACAATACAGTCTGGTTTACAACCCTTCCTTAAATTCAGCCAAAACAGACACTTTCCACTAAACAACCATTTTATTTTTTTTATTTTCTGAAAATCTAGCAGAAGTGTGGGTTTGGGTCTGTAATGATCCCGCTGGGTTTTTCAGTACAATTTCCTAATGGAATATTTTACTGCACAACCGTCGTGGAGTGGCGAGGACCACTGCGAAGGTCATTAAAGCACTTTTTGAAATTAAAACAGTTGAAAATGAGATCACGGGGAGCGATTGTGTCCCTACGGTGGCTATAAGAATGTGTTTACTGAGAGGAGAAGTACAGTGCGTTAGGCCTCATTAGCTTATTGCTATAGATGCAATGTGTGTGTGTGTGTGTGTGTGTGTGTGTGTGTGTGTGTGTGTGTGTGTGTGTGTGTGTGTGTGTGTGTGTGTGTGTGTGTGTGTGTGTGCGTTGTTAACTATGCTATTGTTAAGAGTGAATCAGCTGTAGAGGTTATAGCGATATATAATTCTGTTTGCTAATGGTTCATAATTGCTGATTGTGTGTATGTGTGTGTGTGTGTGTGTGTGTGTGTGTGTATGTATGCGTGTGTGTGTGTGTATGTATGTATGTATGTATGCATATGTGTATGTATGCGTGCATGCGTGTGTGTGTGTGTGTAACTGTAATGTGAAGATCAGATCATACAATGGTCCTTAGGAGAAAAAGAGAGGGAGACAGAGAAAGACACACCATTGTAAATACAACCCATATTTATGCTTATTTATATTCCCTTTTGTACTTTAACCATGTGTACATCGTTACAACACTGTATATATACATAATATGACATTTACTATGTCTTTATTCTTTTGAAACTTCCGTTTGTGTAATATTTACTGTTAATTTTAATTGTTATTTCACTTTTGTGTATTATCTACCTCACTTGCTTTGGCAATGTTAACATATGTTTCCCATGCCAATAAAGCCCCTTGAATTGAATTGATTTGAATTGAAAGAGAGAGAGAAACCGAGAGGGAGAGGAAGAGGGAGGGAGAGGAAGAAAAAAACAATCATTCATTTTAATGGCTATTGATGTTATTTATAATTCCCCTCACTTCGCAAATCACAATTCCAACCACTTGACGACCTATTGAGCTTTTTATGCTATCGATTCATTTCCTCCTGCTTAAACAGTCTATTACAATGGTAAATTGCAAAGTGTACGCATATTTAGTCACGCCTCAACAATATATTTACCCTTCTTATGCTGTACGTGACCTAGCATAATGCATTGAGATGGAGAGTAGAATTTGTCTTTGCTGCTGGGATAATTAATTAATATCTCATAGAATCATAATTGTAGGATTACAAAAGGAGGAAATTGAATGATGGGAAAAATCGAATTATGACAAACATGCAAATATTCTTACTGATGAGGAAAACAATGATGATAATTATGATAGTACTGATGTTGATGACAACGAAGATAATCATGACAATAACCATGATAACAGTCATGTTTAAAGTGACAGGAGGTTGATTATCTTGGTGTCTGGAAGGCATGTCGTGGTGTATCAGCTCAGTAATCTGTGTGCTGGGAAGGAGAGGTGCGTGGCGTTGGGAAACAACCGAAATGTCCACATAGGAGAGAAGGAAGAACCAGATGAGCCTACGTGACGCACCACTCTAATCCTGCTCTGGAGCTATACAAAACAGTTGTATGGACACACACACGCGTACTATAAAACACACACACACACACACACACACACACACACACACACACACACACACATAACTAGGTATGTAGGGACGTATGTCCACACGCATGTACAAGGACAATGCGCACACACACATATGCTCAAACACTAAAGTACACGCAGGTTAGCTACACCTGGTTTCTGGTAACACAGTGTTAAGGGCAAAGCCTTCACCTTTATGTTGCAGCATTCCAACCCAAACAGATGAACAGAGAGAGGGAAGATAGAATGAGAGAAAAAGCCCTCACTCTCTCCACGGTCCTGAGATCACAGCAGTGCGGGTGCTGACAAAGGACTGTGTGTGTCTGTGTGTCTGTGTGTCTGTGTCGTCTCTGTGCCTGAGGGTGTGTTCCTGTGCGCCGGTGTGTGTGTGAGTGACAGGCGGCAGGGCCCAATCGGCCGGGGAGCGGGGTGGACAGTGATTACGGGTGACAGTGGTGTTACCGTGGAGACAGGTGAAGGCTGGAGAGTGGAGGGATGGAGAGAACATTATTCATATATTCAGAAGGCTGGCTGGGACTTTCAACATGTTGTATCCCCCGCAGTCAGACATTACACGGGTGCCACCGGCACTGGAACAACACACACGAGAGAGAGAGAGGAGCTGACACAACATACTGTAACTTAGACACGGGCAGACGAGCAGAGAGAAATGGTGTGTTTGTACCTGTCTGTGTATGCGTGTGTGTATGTACCTGTCTGTGTGAGTGTGAATGTACCTGTCTGTGTGAGTGTGTGTTTGTACCTGTCTGTCTCTGTGAGTGTGTGTGTTTGTGTTTGTACCTGTCTGTCTGTGTGAGTGCGTGTGTATGTACCCATCTGTCTGTGTGGGTGTGTGTGTGAAATAATACATGGTGTGTGTGTGTGTGTGTGTGTGTGTGTGTGTGTGTGTGTGTGTGTGTGTGTGTGTGTGTGTGTGTGTACCTGTCTGCCTGTGTGGGTGTGTGTGTGAAATAATACATGGTGTGAGTGTGAGGCATCAGAAGACCTGAGGTAAATTCTGTCAGCTCAGTGTCTTGGGCTCTATGGTGCAGCACTGACACACACACAACACCCTGCTGCACACACTGGTCATGACAACACACACACTGGTCATGACAACACACACACTGGTCATGACAACACACACACACACTGGTCAGGACAACACACACACTGATCAGGACAACACACACACACACACTGGTTATGACACACACACACACTGGTCATGACACACACACACTGGTCAGGACAACACACACACACACACACTGGTCAGGACACACACACACACACACACACACAGGTCAAGACAACACACACACTGGTCAGGACAACACACACACACACACACACACACACACACACACACACACACACACACACACACACTGGTCAGGACAACACTGGTGAGGAAAACACGCACACACTGGTCAGGACAACACACACACTGGTCATGAAAACACACACACTGGTCAGGACAACACACACACTGGTCAGGACAACACACACACACACACACACACACACACACTGCTTCCCCTCTCCCAAACTCTGTGTTTTCTAAATGCAAAATATTCCTAAAGGCTGAATCAGCAGTCTGGCACATCATCCCCCCTTCCCCTCCACACCCCAAGGCATGCTGGGTAGTGAAGGCTGAACCAGAGACACAGAAAGAGAGGGATAAATAACACTCTAAACACGCATAAAGAGGAAAATAAAAGCGGGGAAGGGAGGGAGGGAGGGAGGAGACGAGAGGAGGAGGAGGAGAGAAAGAGGAGAGGAGAGAAACAGATGTGTGAGAGGTAAAGGGGATTTATTAGTTGGATTGTACCGTGTGCGTGTTGGAGATTTCCTGACGCGTGTAGGGTTTGTCACTCAGAGCCATTCTCTGACGCACGTACGCACAAGCACACCCACCCGCACGCACACACACACACGCACACACACACACGTACAACAGATCATGAACTGGGTGTTGACTTCAGTGTCGTAGGAGTGAAAGGAGGATGATTGAGTGAAAAGCCAGAGAGAAAGAGAGATTACACGGAGGGGTTTTCTGTCCTATGATCAGATGTCAAGGATCATGTCATTTACTTCACAGGACAATAAAGGCAGGAAAAGGTTCTGAGTACTGACACGTCTGTATCAATCAACTGACTGAAATGATCAAAACCCTGAATCAAATGTCCTTCTCAATTTAATGGGTTCACACACTGATAATCCCTTTCATATTCATATTGTATTTCATTCTATTACATCATTAGATAAATACAGGAAGACATGTTTTTAAATCCCATCAATATCTCCCATAACTCTCCTCCATTGGATCTACCATGGAGCGCTGTATAGAGAATAAACGCACCACAGACATAACGTGGCTGCCCTGAGGCTGGGAGATGATTGAATTTCATAGCTACTTACAGGCTAATAGGCTACAACGACTGCTCACTGTCCTTAAGTGACTGACAATTTGGGCTGCGGAGCGAAACCTTTGAAGGCCTTTTTGAAGAGATCTGGGGGGGGGGGGGGTTAGTGACTAGGCTGGGCTGGGCGGTTTGAACAACGACAGTTAGATAGACAGTCTATTAGAACCAGCTGATCCAACCACACTGAGTTGGAACGTTTCGATAGCCAATCGCAAGGTCTTTCTCACAGTCTAAGACTATACGGGTTGGACGAGGATTGGAAGACCAATATGTTATTTTTTGTCAGAGTGCAAAATAATTGAAAAATAAATTATATCAAAAGAAAAAAGATAAAACTAGATAGATAAAAAAATTATTTGATTGATTTTTTTAACAACGCAAAATCAAATCTCCTGGGTATATTGAGTCTAATAAATCCAGCAACTCAACCTAAAGCCTGTAAGAATGCATGGATCTGTTTATTTGTCTCTGTGTGTATCTCCATTGTGTGCGTATTGTTCTGTGTGTGTGTCTGTGTGTTCGACAAGTCTGCGAGCAGTTTACTCACAGAAGCTGTTTCCACATACAAGGCCTCAAAACTGCCCTCTCCTCCCTCCATCTCTCCTTTCTCTCCAGCCATGCTGTTCCACTTACCCACACTCCTTTGTGGAACACAAGCCCCAGCCACGGTGCCTCGCCTGCCTCGCCGCCACAACGCTGCTATTGGCTTTGGACAACACACACACCACCGAACACCCTAACCACAAGCACATGTTCCCCTCGTTCTTAACTAATTCATTCAGGAACACTTTGGTTTGGCTTTTGAGAGACCAAAACCTCTACCTTTGATTAAGAAATGTGTCTGACTGCAATTATATGGGAGGGAGGGGTAAGTACGATGGTGGTTTTATAGTCTGCTGGCGTGACATTTTTCTATTCTATTTTTCATTGTGTTTTTCGTTGTTGCAGAGGGACACTGTTGACGGGAGTTGTTGGAAGCAAAGAGGAGAATTAGAGAACTATTGAGCGATAGCTTTTTAAACACGTTCAATAGTTGCTACTGTTTCTTTGATCGATAGCCTTTGGAAAAGTACTGCAATGTGGATAGTGATTTGCGGGCCCACCTGGTGACACATATAGAGGCTGCAATGAGTCTGAATAAGTGGACTTGTTACATCCGAGAGAATCACACACACTCACATCTGGGAGTGTATAAATGATTACAGTGCATAGTCACATCTAAAATATGTTACGTGATCCATGTGTATTCATATTCAGTGATGAGTTTGTAAGTGTGTATATATTTGATTATAAACTGGTTGGTTCGAGCCCTGAATGCTGATTGGCTGACAGCCATGGTTTATCAGACCGTATACCTCAGGTATGAAAAACATGTATTTTTCCTGCTCTAATTAAGTTGGTAATCAGTTCAAAATAGCAATAAGGCACCTCGGGGGATGTGATATATGGCCAATATACCACGGCTAAGGGCTGTGGTATATATCTCTATGAACAGCCCTTAGCCGTGGTATATCGGCCATATACCACACCTCCTCGGGCCTTATTGTTTAAATATTACACTGTGAATGACCATGACGTGTTCCTGTGTGTTTAGCTACTACGGTTCTAGTAACACACGTCTGTATCAGAACCGTGTCCCTGACTCCCACCTACCTGCAGTATGTAGCCCCTGACATAGTCCCTCAGGGTCCAGCCCAGGCCGTGCAGTATGTGGAGCACCTCCTCCTGCTTCAGAACACTGAACAGACGGTCCAGCAGGATCTTCAGTCTGACCGGCACCGCCTGGGTCCCGTACAGCATCAGGCTGCTGATGTCAAACACCACGTTGGACTGAACTATCTCCACCTGGGTGGGGTGGTACAGGTGCTGCGTGCTCAGCTTGTCCAGCGCTGGGATGAGGGGACAAGGACACACACCAACATGACTAGGCTTAAACATACATACAGGACATACTAATTCAATGACAATTCATTAGTCAATGAAAAACACAGGCGTTTTGGTTAAGAACATGTGTTTCTGTTTTATTTTTATGGTTAACTTCGAATCCCGTCCTGAAACCCTCTTGCATATACTCTGCAGGTATAGACACATGCAGGTGCCTAAACACAGACACACCCTGCCAGCCTCACCAGGTAATGACTAGCACGTTTCCCCCTGTCTCCAGTCTTCTCTGGGAGGTAACAGTGCAGGGAGATAACTATACATCTAGGAGATCAAATGTAACTGACTGCCTTTCTCTATGTAGTCTCTGTCTGTCCTATCTGCCTCTCCTCTTGTCATCTCTCTTTTTCTATTTGCACCTACAGTTTCTCTCTCTCCATCCCTCCCTCCCTCAAAAGTGCCCCATCTCCCTCTGTCTGTGTCTCATCTCCTTTTCTACCTCACTTTATTAAGTAAGTGTGGAAGCATTTCACTGTTAGTGTGGAAGCATTCCACTGTTAGTGTGGAAGCATTCCACTGTTAGTGTGGAAGCATTCCACTGTTAGTGTGGAAGCATTTCACTGTTAGTGTGGAAGCATTTCACTGTTAGTGTGGAAGCATTCCACTGTTAGTGAGGAAGCATTTCACTGTTAGTGTGGAAGCATTCCACTGTTAGTGTGGAAGCATTCCACTGTTAGTGTGGAAGCATTCCACTGTTAGTGTGGAAGCATTCCACTGTTAGTGTGGAAGCATTTCACTGTTAGTGTGGAAGCATTTCACTGTTAGTGTGGAAGCATTTCACTGTTAGTGTGGAAGCATTTCACTGTTAGTGTGGAAGCATTCCACTGTTAGTGTGGAAGCATTCCACTGTTAGTGTGGAAGCATTCCACTGTTAGTGTGGAAGCATTTCACTGTTAGTGTGGAAGCATTCCACTGTTAGTGTGGAAGCATTCCACTGTTAGTGTGGAAGCATTTCACTGTTAGTGTGGAAGCATTTCACTGTTAGTGTGGAAGCATTTCACTGTTAGTGTGGAAGCATTTCACTGTTAGTGTGGAAGCATTTCACTGTTAGTGTGGAAGCATTTCACTGATAGTGTGGAAGCATTTCACTGTTAGTGTGGAAGCATTTCACTGTTAGTGTGGAAGCATTTCACTGTTAGTGTGGAAGCATTTCACTGTTAGTGTGGAAGCATTTCACTGTTAGTGTGGAAGCATTTCACTGTTAGTGTGGAAGCATTTCACTGTTAGTGTGGAAGCATTTCACTGTTAGTGTGGAAGCATTTCACTGTTAGTATGGAAGCATTTCACTGTTAGTGTGGAAGCATTTCACTGTTAGTATGGAAGCATTTCACTGTTAGTGTGGAAGCATTTCACTCTTAGTGTGGAAGCATTTCACTGATAGTATGGAAGCATTGCACTGTAAGTAAGCATGCGTTTCACTGTAAGTAAGTAAGCATTTATCTTCCCTCTACCCTGTCTCTTCCCCTCTACCCAGTCTCTTCCCCTCTACCCAGACTCTTCCCCTCTACCCTGTCTCTTCCCCTCTACCCCTCTACCCTGTCTCTACCCCTCTACCCAGTCTCTTCCCCTCTACCCCTCTACCCAGTCTATTCCCCTCTACCCAGTCTCTTCCCCTCTAACCAGTCTCTTCCCCTCTAACCAGTCTCTTCCCCTCTACCCAGTCTCTTCCCCTCTAACCAGTCTCTTCCCCTCTAACCAGTCTCTACCCCTCTACCCTGTCTCTACCCCTCTACCCTGTCTCTTCCCTCTACCCTGTCTCTCCCCCTCTACCCTGTCTCTTCCCTCTACCCTGTCTCTCCCCTCTACCCTGTCTCTCCCCTCTACCCTGTCTCTTCCCCTCTACCCTGTCTCTTCCCCTCTACCCAGTCTCTTCCCCTCTACCCAGTCTCTTCCCCTCTACCCAGTCTCTTCCCCTCTACCCTGTCTCTTCCCCTCTACCCTGTCTCTTCCCCTCTACCCTGTCTCTTCCCCTCTACCCTGTCTCTTCCCCTCTACCCTGTCTCTTCCCCTCTACCCTGTCTCTTCCCTCTACCCTGTCTCTACCCCTCTACCCTGTCTCTTCTCCTCTACCCCTCTACCCCTCTACCCTGTCTCTCCCCTCTACCCTGTCTCTTCCCCTCTACCCTGTCTCTACCCCTCTACCCTGTCTCTCCCCTCTACCCTGTCTCTTCCCCTCTACCCTGTCTCTTCCCCTCTACCCTGTTTCTACCCCTCTACCCTGTCTCTCCCCTCTACCCTGTCTCTTCCCCTCTACCCTGTCTCTTCCCTCTACCCTGTCTCTACCCCTCTACCCTGTCTCTCCCCTCTACCCTGTCTCTTCCCCTCTACCCTGTTTCTTCCCTCTACCCTGTCTCTACCCCTCTACCCTGTCTCTCCCCTCTACCCTGTCTCTTCCCCTCTACCCTGTCTCTTCCCCTCTACCCAGTCTCTTCCCCTCTACCCAGTCTCTTCCCCTCTACCCTGTCTCTTCCCCTCTACCCAGTCTCTTCCCCTCTACCCTGTCTCTTTCCCTCTACCCTGTCTCTCCCCTCTACCCTGTCTCTTCCCCTCTACCCTGTCTCTTCCCCTCTACCCTGTCTCTTCCCCTCTACCCTGTCTCTTCCCCTCTACCCTGTCTCTTCCCTCTACCCTGTCTCTTCCCTCTACCCTGTCTCTTCCCCTCTACCCTGTCTCTTCCCCTCTACCCTGTCTCTTCCCTCTACCCTGTCTCTTCCCCTCTACCCTGTCTCTACCCCTCTACCCTGTCTCTTCTCCTCTACCCCTCTACCCCTCTACCCAGTCTCTTCCCCTCTACCCAGTCTCTTCCCCTCTACCCTGTCTCTTCTCCTCTACCCCTCTACCCCTCTACCCTGTCTCTTCCCCTCTACCCTGTCTCTTCCCCTCTACCCTGTCTCTTCCCTCTACCCTGTCTCTTCCCCTCTACCCAGTCTCTTCCCCTCTACCCAGTCTCTTCCCCTCTACCCTGTCTCTACCCCTCTACCCTGTCTCTACCCCTCTACCCAGTCTCTACCCCTCTACCCTGTCTCTTCCCCTCTACCCTGTCTCTTCCCCTCTACCCTGTCTCTACCCCTCTACCCTGTCTCTACCCCTCTACCCAGTCTCTTCCCCTCTACCCTGTCTCTTCCCCTCTACCCTGTCTCTACCCCTCTACCCTGTCTCTACCCCTCTACCCTGTCTCTACCCCTCTACCCTGTCTCTTCCCCTCTACCCTGTCTCTTCCCTCTACCCTGTCTCTACCCCTCTACCCTGTCTCTTCCCCTCTACCCTGTCTCTTCCCTCTACCCTGTCTCTACCCCTCTACCCTGTCTCTTCCCCTCTACCCTGTCTCTTCCCTCTACCCTGTCTCTACCCCTCTACCCTGTCTCTTCCCCTCTACCCTGTCTCTACCCCTCTACCCAGTCTCTTCCCCTCTACCCAGTCTCTTCCCCTCTACCCTGTCTCTTCCCCTCTACCCTGTCTCTTCCCCTCTACCCTGTCTCTTCCCCTCTACCCTGTCTCTACCCCTCTACCCAGTCTCTTCCCCTCTACCCTGTCTCTTCCCCTCTACCCTGTCTCTTCCCCTCTACCCAGTCTCTTCCCCTCTACCCAGTCTCTTCCCCTCTACCCTGTCTCTTCCCCTCTACCCTGTCTCTTCCCCTCTACCCTGTCTCTTCCCCTCTACCCTGTCTCTACCCCTCTACCCAGTCTCTTCCCCTCTACCCAGTCTCTTCCCTCTACCCTGTCTCTTCCCCTCTACCCTGTCTCTTCTCCTCTACCCCTCTACCCTGTCTCTTCCCCTCTCCCCTGTCTCTTCCCCTCTACCCAGTCTCTTCCCCTCTACCCAGTCTCTTCCCCTCTACCCAGTCTCTACCCCTCTACCCCTCTACCCTGTCTCTTCCCCTCTACCCTGTCTCTTCCCTCTACCCTGTCTCTACCCCTCTACCCTGTCTCTTCCCCTCTACCCTGTCTCTTCCCTCTACCCTGTCTCTACCCCTCTACCCTGTCTCTTCCCCTCTACCCTGTTTCTTCCCCTCTACCCTGTCTCTACCCCTCTACCCAGTCTCTTCCCCTCTACCCTGTCTCTTCCCCTCTACCCTGTCTCTTCCCCTCTACCCTGTCTCTTCCCCTCTACCCTGTCTCTACCCCTCTACCCAGTCTCTTCCCCTCTACCCTGTCTCTTCCCCTCTACCCTGTCTCTTCCCCTCTACCCTGTCTCTTCCCCTCTACCCTGTCTCTACCCCTCTACCCAGTCTCTTCCCCTCTACCCTGTCTCTTCCCCTCTACCCTGTCTCTTCCCCTCTACCCTGTCTCTTCCCCTCTACCCTGTCTCTACCCCTCTACCCAGTCTCTTCCCCTCTACCCAGTCTCTTCCCTCTACCCTGTCTCTTCCCTCTACCCTGTCTCTCCCCTCTACCCTGTCTCTTCTCCTCTACCCCTCTACCCTGTCTCTTCCCCTCTCCCCTGTCTCTTCCCCTCTACCCTGTCTCTTCCCCTCTACCCTGTCTCTACCCCTCTACCCAGTCTCTTCCCCTCTACCCAGTCTCTTCCCTCTACCCTGTCTCTTCCCTCTACCCTGTCTCTTCCCCTCTACCCTGTCTCTTCTCCTCTACCCCTCTACCCTGTCTCTTCCCCTCTCCCCTGTCTCTTCCCCTCTACCCTGTCTCTTCCCTCTACCCTGTCTCTTCCCCTCTACCCTGTCTCTTCTCCTCTACCCCTCTACCCTGTCTCTTCCCCTCTCCCCTGTCTCTTCCCCTCTCCCCTGTCTCTTCCCCTCTCCCCTGTCTCTTCCCCTCTACCTATCTCTCCCATCACCACCTCTCTCCCATCACCACCTCTCTCCCATCACCACCTCTCCACCTTACCCTCACTCACCTGCTTTTCTCTACATCCCCCTCTCCTTCACTCCTTTTTTTCCCCTCCTTCCCTCCCTTCCTCCCTCACTCCCACTCCTCCCTCCCCTCTTCTCTCTTCGCCTGTCTGTATGACACCTGGTTTTGTCTCCTCTGATCCCAGGACAGCCTTTCCGCTGACGAGGGCTTTGCCTGACAACACACTCTGCGAGACACGAACATCATAAAAAATGAAGAACTGCTTGTCAGAGTGGCTGCCAATGCCGAGATGAAATGAAAAGTGGGGAGAGCGAAGGAGAGAAGGGCCCTCTGACAGTTCAGAGAAGGAGATTAAAAATATTCAATGGGGTCCTGTGCTGATCGCTGAAGGCCCTCTCTACGCTTGGGCCAAACAGGTGTTTTCTTTTATCTGATTTTCCCCTCTGTTCCCTCCTTTCTATGCTTTCCGTCTTCTTTCTTTCTTTCGCTCCATGTCCTTTTTCGTACGCCCCCTGGTATTGGTCTAAGGTAGTAGGTACAGGTATGAACCAAAACACTTAAAGTTTTGAAATAAAATACACACACAGGACAAACACTAAAGTTGAACGGTATCAAATAAACATATTTATCAAATCTTCTATGTGGTAAAAACGTATTGAATCTTCCCTTTTAAGTGTTTATATTAACCTGTTACCTATAGAATCTATGAGGGGATAACACAACCCTATATAAAAGATATAGGCCCTGCATATTATGCTGATCTCTTTAGTGACCCTGTATAAGGAGAGTACAGCTGTGTGTGTCAGGACCTCTCTCCTCTGGCTAAAGAGACAGGTTTATGAGAGCATATAACTTCACAGGACTAAAGAGGCAGAGAGAGAGAGAGAGAGACTAATATGATAAACTATTGCAATATTGCAGATATACACTATTGTTGAAATTATTTCCTACCATACCACACGATCTTCTTGTAAATAAAATGTAGTAATATTTCATATTACAACTACTGTACAGATAATCTTGGACACAGTGACTCCCATCACCCTGGTTAGTAGGTCGGCAGAATTCAAAATGGCCGTCTCTTACCGTGAGCCACCCAGCCGTGCTTGCACTGGTCACATGTACGCAGGTGGATCTTTCCTGGCTGGAAACACTCACAGGTGCAGTTCACCAGAGTGCAGCGAATGGCCTGTAGAGACACAGGGGGAGAGGGAGAGAGGAAGGCCATGTCAATCAACTGATCATACAGACATAGAGAGAGAGAGAGATGGAGGGAGCAGGGAGAGGACAGAGCTCAGGCTACAGAGCACTCATCAATCCAGCAGTCACACAGAGAGAACTGAAGGGTTTCACAGATAGACATCGTAACAGATGTACACCAGTAACACATCAACGCACAGTCACACAGAGAGCTCATTTCTCAAAGAGATTTATGTACTGCAACAGCTTTGAATTGTTTCAGCATAATACAATTTGTTTATTAAATTCCATTTTTATATTACAATTGTAATATTAATTTCCTCTGTCAGTCCCTGTTAAATCCCTCTGACAAATTGACTATCACCAGATTTCCCACAATACCCTTTGTGTTATCTAATATGAATGATTGAATGAATTCATAACCTGACCCCACCTGACCTGACAGAAACTCCTTTCTTTTCTCCTCATTGAATATCTCACTTGTTTTGACTAAGTCACTGGAACTGGAGCTGAACTGGAGCTGACCCCTAAAAGCTTTTAGCAGTTAGAGGTTAAGTGTCTAGACAGCTCAGGAGAGTCCAACTCAGTCCACCAGAATCTGAAGCACTGGTCTGATAAGGCATCACTGTCAATCATAAGTGCTTCAAAGTCTACAGGTCGAGACGTCCATTTTACAGGAAGAAGAGGTCTGTTTTACAGGAAGAAGAGGTCTGTTTTACAGGAAGTTGCTTTAAATGCTAGGCTAATTCACACCTCTATGGTGGAGGTTTATAGTGTGGATTTCATTGATGGAAATTTAATATTTGACAGCTAAACATAGTTGGCATACGGTCTGCCTCACACCCTTCTTCTGTGGGGTCTGTGTAACCACGTTAAATACCAACAATATCCACCATGAACAAGGATTTAGAAAAATGACTTTGTTAGAGGCTTCCAAATGTACACAGCTCCAAGCCACAAGTTTCTCATTGACACAAATTCTGGAAGGCATAGAGGACTCTGTACTAGGAATGAGGGAGAGAGGGAAAAAGGGGGAAAAAAGAAGGGAGGAAAAATCCCCAAAAGCCAAAAATGGATAATAATCAATGTAGGCACCCCTTGCCTTATCAGTCCATTGTTATGTTAAAAGATGAAATTGATAAATGATAATAATTACATCGAAAACTCTCTCGGTCTTCAAAGACAAATTGCTTAAAGGGGAGGGGGGAATATTTGTGGTTGTAGTGTATTAGCGTAGCGAGACCCTGCTATGGAAATCATCCCTTTTCCAGGAAGAGTTTCATTCTAAAACAGCCAGTCAGCGCTAACATTTTTCCTTCCAATATTATTGTAGCCATCGACTCACAATCCTGAATCACAGACCGAATGGAGCCTGAGGTGTTGATAACATAAATAAATAACTTGGTAGAAATAGCACTGATTGAACAGCATGCGGATTGTATGTTTCACGTTTGGTGAAAAGGATGTGGAGTCGATCCCAAAAGTCTGTGTTTCTGTGTTAACTGCTTAGGGCTGTAAAATCTTGTGTAATCACAGAAATGACAGAGGAAAACATCCAACCACGCTTATAAAAGGGAATGATGTGTATTATAGTAGATGATGGATATGATTGCGGCCTCTTTATTTTGACAGGAAAATCACAATCATATCCAAGGTTCTTTGTCATCACGTGTGTCTGCACGAGGGTGTGTGTGCATGTGCACATGCGTGTCCATAAAGTACGTGCATCTGCACGAGGGTGTGTGTGCATGTGCACATGCGTGTCCATAAAGTACGTGCGTCTTAGCCCCACTTCAGAATAAGTCTGCCGCTCTTCTCTGCACAGAGAGAGTCATCACAAAACTAAAAGGTGAAGATCTCTTCTAACGTTACATCAACCTCTCCGGCCTCTAGGTCACCAGGCTGCTCGTTATGGAGCACACCTGTCACCATCGTTACGCGCACCTGCGCGTCATCAGACTCACCGGGACTCCATCACCTCCCTGATTACCTTCCCTATATATGTCACTCCCTTTGGTTCCTTCCCCAGGTGTTATTGTTTCTGTGTCATGTCTGTGCGTTGTCCGTGTTTCTTATTTTGTATTATGTTGTGTTTATTTATTAAAACACTCACTCCCTGAACTACCCGACTCTCAGCACACATCGTGAATCACACATCTTACACTACAGTCCTTTCCCAGAATCACTTTAGGAACTTCACCAATTTACCACACACACTCTCTTATCTCACTGCAGCTGATTTATCGCATGTGACCGGCAGTGTGACAGTGACGCGACACACACACACACAGGGTCGTAGGTCGTAGTCCATGATGCAGATGACCCATATTTCACAAGAACCCATGCAGAAAACACCCCATCAGCAGTTACACATCACTGAGGGACAGCAGTAACACAATCACAAGAACCAGTGTTCATACCATCACTGAGGGACCACAATAACACAATCACAGGAACCAGTGTTCATACCATCACTGAGGGACAGCAGTAACACAATCACAGGAACCAGTGTTCATACCGTCACTGAGGGACAGCAGTAACACAATCACAGGAACCAGTGTTCATACCATCACTGAGGGACAGCAGTAACACAATCACAGGAACCAGTGTTCATACCATCACTGAGGGACAGCAGTAACACAATCACAGGAACCAGTGTTCATACCATCACTGAGGGATAGCAGTAACACAATCACAGAAACCAGTGTTCATACCATCACTGAGGGATCACAATAACACTATCACAGGAACCAGTGTTCATACCATCACTGAGGGACAGCAGTAACACAATCACAGGAACCAGTGTTCATACCATCACTGAGGGACAGCAGTAACACAATCACAGGAACCAGTGTTCATACCATCACTGAGGGACAGCAGTAACACAATCACAGGAACCAGTGTTCATACCATCACTGAGGGACAGCAGTAACACAATCACAAGAACCAGTGTCCATACCATCACTGAGGGACAGCAGTAACACAATCACAGGAACCAGTGTTCATACCATCACTGAGGGACAGCAGTAACACAATCACAGGAACCAGTGTTCATATCATCACTGAGGGACAGCAGTAACACAATCACAAGAACCAGTGTTCATATCATCACTGAGGGACAACAGTAACACAATCACAGGAACCAGTGTTCATACCATCACTGAGGGACAGCAGTAACACAATCACAGGAACCAGTGTTCATGTCATCACTGAGGGACAGCAGTAACACAATCACAGGAACCAGTGTTCATACCATCACTGAGGGACCACAATAACACAATCACAGGAACCAGTGTTCATACCATCACTGAGGGACCACAATAACACTATCACAGGAACCAGTGTTCATACCATCACTGAGGGGCAGCAGTAACACAATCACAGGAACCAGTGTTCATACCATCACTGAGGGACAGCAGTAACACAATCACAGGAACCAGTGTTCATACCATCACTGAGGGACCACAATAACACTATCACAGGAACCAGTGTTCATACCATCACTGAGGGACAGCAGTAACACAATCACAGGAACCAGTGTTCATACCATCACTGAGGGACAGCAGTAACACAATCACAGGAACCAGTGTTCATACCATCACTGAGGGACAGCAGTAACACAATCACAGGAACCAGTGTTCATACCATCACTGAGGGACAGCAGTAACACAATCACAAGAACCAGTGTCCATACCATCACTGAGGGACAGCAGTAACACAATCACAGGAACCAGTGTTCATACCATCACTGAGGGACAGCAGTAACACAATCACAGGAACCAGTGTTCATACCATCACTGAGGGACAGCAGTAACACAATCACAGGAACCAGTGTTCATACCATCACTGAGGGACAGCAGTAACACAATCACAGGAACCAGTGTTCATACCATCACTGAGGGACAGCAGTAACACAATCACAGGAACCAGTGTTCATGTCATCACTGCACATGGCAAAGGACACACTTATACATGCAAGTAACATTCTAACCTTTGCTAGTGTATTGTACCTATTCAGTACTGTAATACAAGCAGTCAATGTTTCGTAGGACTGAATATCAAACAGAATGACATGCTGTAACCATGACTACATGTAATCCCTCATGCCACACGGTATTAGCCATGTCATTTTACTGCAGTACGTCAAGTATAAAGTGCCACTCCACTGTAACATGACCGTGACCATAACATGACCGTTACCGTAATAGGATTAAATCCGCTAGGTGTTTTAAACCAGATTAGCAGGGGGGAGGTATCAAAGTGAACATGAGCTAATCCCAGATTAACCATCAAATTACACCAAATCCCACCACATCTGCCCAGCAGGTTGGCATCTGGGCAGACAGGGACATCGTTTAGTTTTTGGCAAGGTGGGGACGGGGATTACACCTTTAGTGTGTCAAACTGCTTGTCTATCGCAGGTGTAGCGCAAATCAGGTACCCCCTCTGGTTTAAAACATGTAGCTAATCTGTAGAGGGTGCCGGTTTTGCTTTCTGCTACTGTTGTTTGTCTCCCTTTGGGCTCTACATGAGAGCTGGACCAAAGTGTTTATTTTGATTTGTCCTGCTTGCTAACAGGTTGGATTTGTCCTGCTTGCTAACAGGTTGGATTTGTCCTGCTTGCTAACAAGTTGGATTTGTCCTGCTTGCTAACAGGATGGATTTGTCCTGCTTGCTAACAGGTTGGATTTGTCCTGCTTGCTAACAGGTTGGATTTGTCCTGCTTGCTAACAGGTTGGATTTGTCCTGCTTGCTAACAGGTTGGATTTGTCCTGCTTGCTAACAAGTTGGATTTGTCCTGCTTGCTAACAGGTTGGATTTGTCCTGCTTGCTAACAGGTTGGATTTGTCCTGCTTGCTAACAGGTTGGATTTGTCCTGCTTGCTAACAGGTTGGATTTGTCCTGCTTGCTAACAGGTTGTATTTGTCCTGCTTGCTAACAGGTTGTATTTGTCCTGCTTGCTAACAGGTTGTATTTGTCCTGCTTGCTAACAGGTTGGATTTGTCCTACTTGCTAACAGGTTGGATTTGTCCTGCTTGCTAACAGGTTGGATTTGTCCTGCTTGCTAACAGATTGGATTTGTTCTGCTTGCTAACAGGTTGGATTTGTTCTGCTTGCTAACAGGTTGGTTTTGTCCTCCTTGCTAACAGGTTGGATTTGTCCTGCTTGCTAACAGGTTGGATTTGTTCTGCTTGCTAACAGGTTGGATTTGTCCTGCTTGCTAACAGGTTGGATTTGTTCTGCTTGCTGACAGGTTGGATTTGTTCTGCTTGCTAACAGGTTGTATTTGTTCTGCTTGCTAACAGGTTGGATTTGTTCTGCTTGCTAACAGGTTGGATTTGTCCTGCTTGCTAACAGGTTGTATTTGTCCTGCTTGCTAACAGGTTGTATTTGTCCTGCTTGCTAACAGGTTGGATTTGTCCTGCTTGCTAACAGGTTGGATTTGTCCTGCTTGCTAACAGGTTGGATTTGTCCTGCTTGCTAACAGGTTGGATTTGTCCTGCTTGCTAACAGGTTGGATTTGTCCTGCTTGCTAACAGGTTGGATTTGGCATCGGCCGATTCTCTATTTATTACACACACTGCTACTTCTTCAAAACAATCTGATCTCCACTTCCTATCATGTTACAACACAACAACACACATTTTTTAATTTATTTATATATATATCTTGTTTGCCTTCACCTCCCTTATCTCACCTCACTTGCTCATATTGTATATAGACTTATTTTCACTGTATTATTGACTGTATGTTTGTTTTACTCCATGTGTAACTATGTGTTGTTGTATGTGTCGAACTGCTTTGCTTTATCTTGGCCAGGTCGCAATTGTAAATGAGAACGTGTTCTCAATTTGCCTACCTGGTTAAATAAAGGTGAAATAAAAAAATAAAAAAATATTTAAAAAAACTAACCCCAACACAGAGGTCAAAGTTGTCTGTTTTTCCTCAAACCAGCATTAAATGCTACACGACACAACAACACAGTCCACTATCCTAATTGCCACTTGCTAAAGCCATTTTATAAAAGAGCGGCAGCTAGAGATAAAATGAAATATCACACACATGCACCCCCCTGTTTACACGCTGGGGCTGTGTGATGGTTGACGAGATAGTTAAGGAGGTCGTCTAATATAGCAATTAGAGCCCTGGTGTCTGCTGTGCTGCTGCTGTGACAAGGCCTTCTAATCAATGACTTATTACGCTAGCCTAGCAGCCTAATAGCACCTCTCATATCTCCCCATTAACCAGACAGGCTGAAGTATTACAGGCTAGTTAGAGGAGAAGGACACATCTTCTGCTGAACAGACACTGGGGGGAGAGAGAGGAGCAGGAGAGAGAGAGAGACAGGTTAAAGAGAGAGAGAGAGAGGAGAAGGAGAGAGAGAGAGAGAGAGAGAGAGAGCGAGAGAGAGAGAGAAGGGGAGGGAGAGAGAGAGAGACAGGTTAAAGAGAGAGAGAGAAGGAGAGGGAGAGAGGGAGAGAGAGAGAAAGAGATAGAGAGAATGAGAGGGAGAGAGAGAGAGAAAGAGAGAAAGAGAGATTGGAGAAGGGGAGAAAAAGAGAAAGAGAGAGACATAGAGAGAGAGAGAGATAGGGAGAGAGAAAGAGAGAGCGAGAAGGGGAGAAAGAGAGAGAAATAATCTGCCTCTCGTCACCAGCCTACTACTGCTCTTGGCTAACACACTCTATATTATTTGGAGTGTGTGTTCATACCTACACTAGAGACTGTCTATATTATTTGGAGTGTGTGTTCATCGCATATAGACATCCGGTTTGGAGCGAGCGGTCGCATTTGCATTCGCTCTGCAGGTAGTATAACTTTTCATTACATTTCATTACATTTCATTATAGTACAACGGTTTAATTTGTCTAACCTTAGCAATTTCTTCTTAGCTAGCTACTTAGCCGTCTGTGTATAAAAGATAATTGCGTAATTATCGTATTTCGTCGCCTATCGTAGTCCACACTGCTATCTGCCCAGCAGCTAGCAAACGTCCACCGTCTACCGAATAGTAGTATAACTTTTCATTACATTTCATTATAGTACAACGGTCTGATTTTCATTTTCATTACAGTACAACGGTTTGATTTGTTTTATCTTAGCTAGCTACATAGCCGTCTTTGCATCAAACATAATTGTGTAGTTATTGAGGTTCGCCAGCCAGCTATTTTCGCCCTAATGTAACGCAACGTAGCCAACACTGCTAGCTAGCCAGCTTGCCACCGAATAGCAGCATTGTAGAAACGAGTGCATTACAACGGAACGACTTGATCAGTGTAGTGTTGGCTGACTACACAGTTGTCTTTGCTATCTTTGATTTGTATTTGTTCGATCTTAGCTAGCTACTTAGCTGGCTACATAGCCGTCTTTGTATCGGTGATAATTGTGTAGTTATCAAGGTTCGCTGAGGTTCGCTAGCCAGGTATTCTCGCCCTAACGTAACGTAACGTAGTCAACCCTGCTAGCTAGCCAGCTAGCCACCGATTAGCAGCACTGTAGAAACGATTACATTACAACGGAACGACTTGACTTGTGTAGTGTTAGCTAGCTACATAGTTTTCTTTGCTATCTTTGTATCTAAGATAATTGTGTAGCTTTGAGTAATTATCGGTTAGCTAGCCAGCTATTTTTCGCCTGCCGCGCTGCCGTCCTCCTACCTAGCCAACACTGCTAGCTAGCCAACTTCTACCGAATAGCAGCACTGTAGAAACTTACATTACAACGGAACGACTTGATTAGCGTAGTGTTAGCTAGTTGTCTTTGCTGTCCTTGTATCCATGATAATTGTGTAGTTTAGAGAAATTTAGTGAAATTGTCGAGGTTACCTAGCCAGCTTCACTTTCAACAACGTAGCCACTGCTAGCCAGGCTACTTCACCAGCCAGCAGTACTATATCATTTTAGTCAATAAGATCTTGTATTTTATTTTTATTTTTTTGCAACGTAAGCTTAACTTTCTGAACATTCGAGACGTGTAGCCCACTTGTCATTTTAATCTCCTTTGCATTAGCGTAGCCTCTTCTGTAGCCTGTCAACTATGTGTCTGTCTATCCCTGTTCTCTCCTCTCTGCACAGACCATACAAACGCTTCACACCGCGTGGCCGCGCCCACCCTAACCTGGTGGTCCCAGCCCGCACGACCCACGTGGAGTTCCAGGTCTCCGGTAGCCTCTGGAACTGCCGATCTGCGGCCAACAAGGCAGAGCTCATCTCAGCCTATGCGTCCCTCCAGTCCCTCGACTTCTTGGCACTGACGGAAACATGGCTCACCACAAATAACACTGCTACTCCTACTGCTCTCTCTTCGTCTGCCCACGTGTTCTCGCACACCCCGAGACCTTCTGGTCAGCGGGGTGGTGGCACCGGGATCCTCATCTCTCCCAAGTGGTCATTCTCTCTTTCTCCCCTTACCCATCTGTCTATCGCCTCCTTTGAATTCCATGCTGTCACAGTTACCAGCCCTTTCAAGCTTAACATCCTTATCATTTATCGCCCTCCAGGTTCCCTTGGAGAGTTCATCAATGAGCTTGATGCCTTGATAAGCTCCTTTCCTGAGGACGGCTCACCTCTCACAGTTCTGGGTGACTTTAACCTCCCCATGTCTACCTTTGACTCATTCCTCTCTGCCTCCTTCTTTCCACTCCTCTCCTCTTTTGACCTCACCCTCTCACCTTCCCCCCCTACTCACAAGGCAGGCAATACGCTTGACCTCATCTTTACTAGATGCTGTTCTTCCACTAACCTCATTGCAACTCCCCTCCAAGTCTCCGACCACTACCTTGTATCCTTTTCCCTCTCGCTCTCATCCAACACTTCCCACACTGCCCCTACTCGGATGGTATCGCGCCGTCCCAACCTCCGCTCTCTCTCCCCCGCTACTCTCTCCTCTTCCATCCAATCATCTCTTCCCTCTGCCCAAACCTTCTCCAACCTATCTCCTGATTCTGCCTCCTCAACCCTCCTCTCCTCCCTTTCTGCATCCTTTGACTCTCTATGTCCCCTATCCTCCAGGCCGGCTCGGTCCTCCCCTCCCGCTCCGTGGCTCGACGACTCATTGCGAGCTCACAGAACAGGGCTCCGGGCAGCCGAGCGGAAATGGAGGAAAACTCGCCTCCCTGCGGACCTGGCATCCTTTCACTCCCTCCTCTCTACATTTTCCTCTTCTGTCTCTGCTGCTAAAGCCACTTTCTACCACTCTAAATTCCAAGCATCTGCCTCTAACCCTAGGAAGCTCTTTGCCACCTTCTCCTCCCTCCTGAATCCTCCTCCCCCTCCCCCCCCCCCTCCTCCCTCTCTGCAGACGACTTCGTCAACCATTTTGAAAAGAAGGTCGACGACATCCGATCCTCGTTTGCTAAGTCAAACGACACCGCTGGTTCTGCTCACACTGCCCAACCCTGTGCTTTGACCTCTTTCTCCCCTCTCTCTCCAGATGAAATCTCGCGTCTTGTGACGGCCGGCCGCCCAACAACCTGCCCGCTTGACCCTATCCCCTCCTCTCTTCTCCAGACCATTTCCGGAGACCTTCTACCTTACCTCACCTCGCTCATCAACTCATCCTTGACCGCTGGCTACGTCCCTTCCGTCTTCAAGAGAGCGAGAGTTGCACCCCTTCTGAAAAAACCTACACTCGATCCCTCCGATGTCAACAACTACAGACCAGTATCCCTTCTTTCTTTTCTCTCCAAAACTCTTGAACGTGCCGTCCTTGGCCAGCTCTCCTGCTATCTCTCTCAGAATGACCTTCTTGATCCAAATCAGTCAGGTTTCAAGACTAGTCACTCAACTGAGACTGCTCTTCTCTGTATCACGGAGGCGCTCCGCACTACTAAAGCTAACTCTCTCTCCTCTGCTCTCATCCTTCTAGACCTATCGGCTGCCTTCGATACTGTGAACCATCAGATCCTCCTCTCCACCCTCTCCGAGTTGGGCATCTCCGGCGCGGCCCACGCCTGGATTGCGTCCTACCTGACAGGTCGCTCCTACCAGGTGGCGTGGCGAGAATCTGTCTCCTCACCACGCGCTCTCACCACTGGTGTCCCCCAGGGCTCTGTTCTAGGCCCTCTCCTATTCTCGCTATACACCAAGTCACTTGGCTCTGTCATAACCTCACATGGTCTCTCCTATCATTGCTATGCAGACGACACACAATTAATCTTCTCCTTTCCCCCTTCTGATGACCAGGTGGCGAATCGCATCTCTGCATGTCTGGCAGACATATCAGTGTGGATGACGGATCACCACCTCAAGCTGAACCTCGGCAAGACGGAGCTGCTCTTCCTCCCGGGGAAGGACTGTCCGTTCCATGATCTCGCCATCACGGTTGACAACTCCATTGTGTCCTCCTCCCAGAGCGCTAAGAACCTGGCGTGATCCTGGACAACACCCTGTCGTTCTCCACCAACATCAAGGCGGTGGCCCGTTCCTGTAGGTTCATGCTCTACAACATCCGCAGAGTACGACCCTGCCTCACACAGGAAGCGGCGCAGGTCCTAATCCAGGCACTTGTCATCTCCCGTCTGGATTACTGCAACTCGCTGTTGGCTGGGCTCCCTGCCTGTGCCATTAAACCCCTACAACTCATCCAGAACGCCGCAGCCCGTCTGGTGTTCAACCTTCCCAAGTTCTCTCACGTCACCCCGCTCCTCCGCTCTCTCCACTGGCTTCCAGTTGAAGCTCGCATCCGCTACAAGACCATGGTGCTTGCCTACGGAGCTGTGAGGGGAACGGCACCTCAGTACCTTCAGGCTCTGATCAGGCCCTACACCCAAACAAGGGCACTGCGTTCATCCACCTCTGGCCTGCTCGCCTCCCTACCACTGAGGAAGTACAGTTCCCGCTCAGCCCAGTCAAAACTGTTTGCTGCTCTGGCACCCCAATGGTGGAACAAACTCCCTCACGACGCCAGGACAGCGGAGTCAATCACCACCTTCCGGAGACACCTGAAACCCCACCTCTTCAAGGAATACCTAGGATAGGATAAAGCAATCCTTCTGCGCCCCCCCCCCCCCCCCCCTTAAAAGATCTAGATGCACTATTGTAAAGTGGCTGTTCCACTGGATGTCATTAGGTGAATGCACCAATTTGTAAGTCGCTCTGGATAAGAGCGTCTGCTAAATGACTTAAATGTAAATGTAAATGTAAATGTTCATACCTACACTAGAGACTGTCTAGACTATTTGGAGTGTGGGTTCATACCTACACTAGAGACTGTCTAGACTATTTGGAGTGTGGGTTCATACCGACACTAGAGACTGTCTAGATTATTTGGAGTGTGGGTTCATACCTACACTAGAGACTGTCTAGACTATTTGGAGTGTGGGTTCATACCTACACTAGAGACTGTCTAGACTATTTGGAGTGTGGGTTCATACCGACACTAGAGAATGTCTAGACTATTTGGAGTGTGGGTTCATACCTACACTAGAGACTGTCTAGATTATTTGGAGTGTGGGTTCATACCTACACTAGAGACTGTCTAGACTATTTGGAGTGTGGGTTCATACCTACACTAGAGACTGTCTAGACTATTTGGAGTGTGGGTTCATACCTACACTAGAGACTGTCTAGACTATTTGGAGTGTGGGTTCATACCTACACTAGAGACTGTCTAGATTATTTGGAGTGTGGGTTCATACCGACACTAGAGACTGTCTAGATTATTTGGAGTGTGTGTTCATACCTACACTAGAGACTGTCTAGACTATTTGGAGTGTGTGTTCATACCTACACTAGAGACTGTCTAGACTATTTGGAGTGTGTGTTCATACCTACACTAGAGACTGTCTAGATTATTTGGAGTGTGTGTTCATACCTACACTAGAGACTGTCTAGACTATTTGGAGTGTGGGTTCATACCTACACTAGAGACTGTCTAGACTATTTGGAGTGTGGGTTCATACCTACACTAGAGACTGTCTAGATTATTTGGAGTGTGGGTTCATACCGACACTAGAGACTGTCTAGATTATTTGGAGTGTGGGTTCATACCTACACTAGAGACTGTCTAGATTATTTGGAGTGTGTGTTCATACCTACACTAGAGACTGTCTAGACTATTTGGAGTGTGGGTTCATACCGACACTAGAGACTGTCTAGACTATTTGGAGTGTGGGTTCATACCTACACTAGAGACTGTCTAGACTATTTGGAGTGTGGGTTCATACCGACACTAGAGACTGTCTAGACTATTTGGAGTGTGGGTTCATACCTACACTAGAGACTGTCTAGACTATTTGGAGTGTGGGTTCATACCTACACTAGAGACTGTCTAGACTATTTGGAGTGTGGGTTCATACCGACACTAGAGACTGTCTAGACTATTTGGAGTGTGGGTTCATACCTACACTAGAGACTGTCTAGACTATTTGGAGTGTGGGTTCATACCTACACTAGAGACTGTCTAGACTATTTGGAGTGTGGGTTCATACCTACACTAGAGACTGTCTAGATTATTTGGAGTGTGGGTTCATACCTACACTAGAGACTGTCTAGACTATTTGGAGTGTGGGTTCATACCTACACTAGAGACTGTCTAGACTATTTGGAGTGTGGGTTCATACCTACACTAGAGACTGTCTAGACTATTTGGAGTGTGTGTTCATACCTACACTAGAGACTGTCTAGACTATTTGGAGTGTGTGTTCATACCTACACTAGAGACTGTCTAGACTATTTGGAGTGTGTGTTCATACCTACACTAGAGACTGCCTGTTCACCCCGCTACCATCCAGAAGGCGAGGTCAGTACAGGTGCATCAAAGCTGGGACCAAGAGACTGAAAAACAGCTTCTATCTCAAGGCCATCAGACTGTTAAACAGCCATCACTAGCACAGAGAGGCTGCTGACTATATACACAGACTTGAAATCATTGGCCACTTTAATAAATGGAACACTAGTCACTTTAATAATGTATACATGTCTTGATTTACTCATCTCATATGTATAAACTGTATTTTATACCATCCATTGCATCTTGCCTATGCCACTCTGTCATTGCTCATCCATATATTTATATGTATATATTCTTATTTCATTCCTTTACTTAGATTTGTGTGTATTAAGTAGTTTTTGGGGAATTGTTAGATTACTTGTTAGATATTACTGCACTGTCAGAACTAGAAGCACATGCATTTTGCTACACTTGCAATAACATCTGCATGTGACCAATAACATTTTATTTTATTTGTCTAGATTATTTGCAGTGTGTGTTCATACCTACACTAGAGACTGTCTACAACACAAAAGGGGAGTAGCGGATGTGAATGTAAAACAAAGTTGTCCTTTAACAGGACTAGAGGATGGGAGTGAAGGAGATAGAGGGGTTCTGATGATGAAGCTCCCCAGCCTCCCCCTCTCTCTCTCTCTGGTGTCTCTGTGGCCAGGGTCTGGACTGAAGCTGATCTGGGCTGGGTCTGGTCCTGCACAGTCGTTCATATTGGTCCCCGCAGCCCTGCGGTGGAGCGGGAGCTTGTGTTATCAGCAGGCTGGCTGGCCAGATACTGGAGCATTAGTCACTATAGTGTCTCGCCAGGGTTTCCTCTCTAGCTCACTGCTAAAGGGGGACGGTGAGGGAAAGGACACAGGGAGGGGGGTGAACGTGTGTGTGTCTCTGTGTGTGTGTGTGTGTGTGTGTGTGTGTGTGTGTGTGTGTGTGTGTGTGTGTGTGTGTGTGTGTGTGTGTGTGTGTGTGTGTGTGTGTGTGTGTGTGTGTGTGTGTGTGTGTGTGTGTGTGTGTGTGTGTGTGTGTGTGTGCCTGTGTGTGCCTGTGTGTGTGCCTGTGTGTGTGCCTGTGTGTGCATGCTGTGGGGAGGGACATCCTGAATCAGTAGAAAAATGAGCAGCAGGGGAATGGGGGACTTTTTCTCTCCAATGTCCATTCTGTTAACTCCTATGGCCTCAGCACTGTCCTGGTAACGTAGAGACATCTACACGATATTCACTGTCAACTTCGTTATTATATGACACCTTTAAATGTCACCTCCGTTAACCCTCGACCTATTTCAATGTCAACTCTGAAACCTTCATTATCCTTTTTAATGTCCAACTCCACTCCCACCCTAAAATGTCCACTCCCTAACAGCCCATTTGCGTCCTCTATTACAGTACAAAACCCCACTTGTCCCCGTCCCAAAAGTCCACCCCTTAACTCCACTCCTCCACACTGTGTCCTCCATGCATGCAGAGGGAAGCCAGCCAGGCCAGCTGGGAGAGGCTGGATGGTTATTGTTCCCTGTCTCAGATTTAATTGAAACCTTTACCCATGTTGAACATGGAACCACAGACCACATTTCTTTGGTAGAGAGTAAAGCAAAGCCGAGAGTTAAATGAGATTCCTGTCTGTGTGTGTCTGTCTGTGTGTGTGTGTTTGTGTGTGTGTGTGTCCGCAGCAGCTCCGACTTAAATGTGTATGCACAGGTCACTGTAAAACACTGGGAGCATCTTGTCCTCTCTTCCACCCGCAAGATACCATCTCATCCATGAGTTAGCTGCTGAAACGCTGTCTGCTTCCTGCCAGAAATGTGTGTCCAACGTGTGCAGGGAAAGCAGGCACGGTGCGTGTCATAAAGCAGGCCCTGGCTCTCTCTCGGAGAGATAGTCTCAGGACTTCACAGAGTCCATATTGAAACCAGGTGACAAATAAAACTGTGGGATAAAGGAGGTCTTTGTAGCAGACGCAGCACGCCACAAATTCAGAGGCAAATTTTTGCTTGTTTGGCTTTATTTGTTGGGTCTGACTTAAAACGGAACTTTCTTTCCTTCCAATTCCAAAATGCTGCTGAGTAAACAACGATTAATCATTTGTTCGCAGGCTTTCGGTATAAAACTCCCAGTTACAAGGGAAAGGGAAAATGTAGTCAACTTCGAATACAGGCCTCTCCTTTTGCCTTTGAAATCCCCACAGCACAACACCAGTCCTCCATGTCAGTTCTGGTTTGCTTTGAGCCCCACGGCTCGCAGCCGCAATGACAGAGGTCCCTGTCCTATGTGCAGCTGTGCGACTGGGCTCTGACACGGGGCAGAGGGACCAGAGTTATGCTAATGGGAACCAAATGGGGCGTGAGTCTCCGGTGGATTACAGAAGGAGGAGAAGAAGAAGAAGAGAAGCATGTGTTTTCCTGTGTTCACCTGGGACCCATCTTTTTCTTTCCTCCCTTTTTTTTAATAAAAAGAAATAGGAATAACCCTGTCTGTTGTTCCCATGTAGGATCAGTCTGTCCATGTCTTTTTGTTTTTGCTCCCTAATCTACCCACCCAACTTAATTGTCATCAAGTCAGGCCAATTAGACACTTTGTTTACATTCATTCCCTCTCTCAAGTTATGTTAAGCACAACACTGCTTACATCTGAGCAGAGAAACACCATACTGGAAGAAAGAAAAAGGAGAATAAAATAAACACGTGAAGAAATAAGGGATTAGGGGGAAAGATGAAGACAGATGAATTTCAGATGTTTTTGGCGCGCCCCTCTCATTCCTGTTGTGCCTTATATGCCATACTTGATCGGATTTCATCGCCAGCTGTGACAGCGCAGTGGCCAAGCGGCATACCAGCGAACCTATACGGCCCGTATAGAGTCCCCAGAGTCCTGGACTAAGATCCTAGTGTTCTGGAGACCTGAGACGACGGAGATGACAGCGGACGGGCCACATGCCAGTTCTGAGACATCAGACAGACTGCAAGGCCTCATGGGTATTGGAGAGACAGGGAGAGATGTGACAGCGACATTGTTTTTGTCCTGTCGACGTCGTGAAAATGAAATGAAAGCCGGTACTGACCGGCTTGGAAGAAAAGCTAGAAAACCAAGTTGAGATGTTAGACATTTTACCTTTGATTTAGAACTTGTGTTGTCATCTGTTGCTAGTGGTTTTCAGTATTATTCTTTTACATATATGGATATATGAGAACAAATATATACCCCAAAGATTCATAAATATAGTAATACCCTACCTCAACTTTGAACTATTATAGACCTAATATTTGTGTTTGTCAGCAGAAGGTACTCACAGTATTTTGAAAGTACACCCCCACTAACAGATCTACCCTGTGAGATTGTAGTCCCCCAAAACCAGATCGTTCTATTGATACGTATTCTCCTTTACTGTGGCTAAGGGGAGTCACAGGAAGACAGATATTTTGGGGGTGATGTGAACACTTCTCAAAGACACGTAGGTAAAATGGGATCCATGATAAAACTTGGTGAGTCTGAGTGTTCCAGGATAGTCATGCTTCATAATGAAAGGACCCAGCTGGCTATCCTATTGTGTAAGACAGAGACTGACACACACACACACACACACACACACACACACACACACACACACACACACACACACACACACACACACACACACACACACACACACACACACACACACACACACACACACACACACACACACACACACACACACACACACACACACACACACACACACACACACACACACACACACACACAGAGAGAGACAGAGTTAGAGAGGACAGTTCAATGGCAAATCCCCAAATCTGCTTATCCTCACCAGTCATTCTACTGCTCTCAGCTAACACACTAGATAGATACAAATGTCAGCTCAAACAGGGAGGGGTTAATCATATCAGGTGGAGGAGTGGTGGAGGGAGCCTCCATTGATCTCCTCCCTCCCTTGTATACATTTCTGAGCAGAGGGAGAGAGAGAGGAGCGGACAATCTCTTTGTGTTCAGACCAGCCCAGGTCATGGTCCCTCTTGGCTCTCCTCAAAGCCAGAGATCAAACCATGTGCCCAGTGACAGCACTGTCCAGAGATACTAGTGGAGTTCAAAGAGCCGAAGGAGGGCTTGGAGGGAGGGGTGGAGGGATGGACGCAGGCTATACAGTAGGTAGGGGGCCAGTGTGGTGGAGGGTGGATTGTTGGTAGGGCAAAGGAGGGTGGGTGGGGGGTGGAGACCGGAGGAGAGGTAGGGCGCCAAGGGGGAAAATTGAGGAATAAGGTTGAAGTAGGGTAAGGAAGGGGTGAGTAGGTTCTGGATAGGGGCAGGAGGACGGCCTAGCTATATGGGACGGCCTGTCACTGATCTATATCTCCTCCCCCCACCTAACCCCCCTAGCCTGCTGCCGTCACCTGCTGGTCTTGTCCAGGTGTTTTATAGCTATCTGGAGGCACTGGGAGTACAGACGGAGAGAGGACTCTGCCAATCCTTTTGTCTGGCTCGCCGCATTCCTCACCCACAGATGGTGGACATGGACACAGACAGACAGACGGACAGGCCAGGCAGGGAGCACAGTACAAGAGGAGCACTCTGAACAGAATGTATAATACGTTGTTGGTAATGAACGGTATTATTAATAAACTATTAATACATCATTAATAAAGTTGTTATTAGTAGAGTTATTATTCAAATCAAATTGTATTTGTCACATGCGCCGAATACAACAGGTGTAGAGCGTACAGTGAAGAGTTATCAGTGTAAGGTAGAAGGAGAGATTTATGGCTTCAGTGTGTTTAAGAAAATGCTACAGGAAAATGTGATTTTCTTTTTAAATGTCTGATTTTGTTTTGCATAGAAGTCACACTGGGTGTTTTTTTATGATCCCTCACACTCACAACAGGAAGGAGAAAAACAACTACAAAGAATTGAGTCTGCAGAAAAATAATTCCCATGAAACGACTCCCGAGGGAGGGAGTATAGCTCTCACCTGCTATTTCTACTCTTACTGAACATGTTACTGTTCAATGTACCCAAATAATAAGGTAGTCCCTTGATTACAAACCACACACATAGAAGGAACCCTGATCACAGAGTACACTCAGGGAGTTCTGTCTCCATTATCTTACTCAATGTACAGGAACTAACACAAGTGAAATAGAACTGCACATTGTAGAGTGGAGTTCCCCTCCAAATAGCAGGACTTTGACTCTCATTCAAGTTCCTTAGACTCAGATCGCTTATAAAGGAGTCTTCAATTACTAAAAGTTGGAACCAGACACAGTCACACTCCCTTTGAAAGATTAACAATAAAACAAAATACAGATTCTAAAAGCACTTGGGGGGGAAATTCCACCAATAATGTTACCGAACCGATGCCTTTTCAGGTTATCTAAAATCTCTCAAGCTGCATTTACAAAGGTAGCCCAATTCTGATATTTTGTTTGGTCAAAAAAGCAATTAGTGAAAAAAGATCAGAATTGGTCTGCCTGTGTAAACGCAGCCTTATTGACAAGAATGAATAATTAACACATTTTCTGATCCTTCTCTAAAACTGAGTGGAGAGGAGGAGTGTTGAGGAGGGTGACAGAGTTGTGTGTCGCACACCTGCGTTGACTCCACCCCCCCGACCTTCAGCCTATCAGAGAGTGTCCCTCCTCACCAGATAAGGGCGACACGTCTCCCCTGCAGGCCCTGACACCTGCCCTGAATACCCAACACACTATCAGTGGTTTAGTCAAATCTGGCACAAACAAAGTCACCCACTAACGTACACCTGCAGAGACAAGACAGTGACCTCGAGAGAAGTGGTGACATGTAGTCACAGAATTCAAAAGAACAGGTTTATGACATACTAGTCATACTCTAGTCTTATATTGTAACTCTACACATGAAGCCTAGCAATAAGTCAGTATATGCGTGTTATAGTCTTCAACTGTACTGCATATGGTATGAAAACATGCTAGGCTGAGTCTGGGAGTAACTGAAGGAGTGACACGACCACACAGTGTGACCGCCAGCATGCTGGTGCTAGAGAGCAGTAGCAGGTCCAGAGAAGTGAGGAGAAGAAAGCAGGGAGCGAGGGAGGGAGGAGGGGAGGGAGGGAGGGGATGTTTTTTGGCGGAGTGGAGGAGTGTTAGGGATGAAAGTGTGTGTGTATGTGAGAGGGGGAGAGATGACCAGCAGCATCTGCTCTCTCTCCTAAACACACACACACACACTGGACACACACACGGGAGGTATTAGTCAGAGCCTAAACATCTCGCACCCTCGGCGACCCCGCCAGGAGGGGACTTCTCCGTTGGCGACGGTTGTTGGCGTGGGCGACGGGACACACAAGGAGGGAGGCGGTTGACGGGAACCTGACGACAGCCGGCCGGGACAGGAGACTCCCCTGGTGAACTTTTAGTCAGCGCGCCGGGTCCCCAACACACTACACACACACTCTTCTGCTCCTAACTCCTAATTCATACTCCAAGCCCCCACCAAACCTGAGAAGTCTTGGAAGAGCTCCTAGATTTAATCTTGCAAATAGTTTAATATTTTGTATTTCGCCCCTTTTCTTTTCTGTAGCCAAAAGCCTGTTCTAATTGTTTGTAAGTCATCTCCAGATTATGTATGTGGGGGGGTTTGTATAAACTGAAAACTACCGTGTGTTATGTTATTGATTGGTCAGGGTTCAAGACCCACGATGCAATATTTGTTTCTTTCTGAGGAGCTATGTGCAAACAAATATGTCAGAGTAGACATTAGCATCTAAACACCTGGGTTTCCTCCCAGACCAGCTGTGGAAATACAAGCTATGTTGAATCAAGAGGACTTTGTCCTTAGACATCATTCACAACCACAAACAAACACTTTTTGGGTGTATCACTGGACACTCCTTAATGACCGTTCCATTATGACATCAACACAAGCTTGCACAAAAATAATCCAAATAAGGTCATTCATTTAAAACGTCCAGTTCCAAGCCAAGTTCCATCTGACCTTTGACCTCAGGACATTCAGATGACATGTCCTCACCTCCGTGTTACCATGCCATTCAAAGCCCTGAACTACTGGATGTCTCAGCTGTTGTCTGTAATTACCTGCATAGTGAGATGCCAGCTCCTGATCCGTACAGGAGGTCCCCGGTTCAGATCCTGCTATTCCAAGGTAAGCATTCTTTCCATTAGACTATGCACACACCACTGAAACACGCTAGTGAGAGAGAGACTCTGCACTGTACTCAAACCCCATGGCTACATTAGTGCAGTGACAAATGTGCAAGTGTCCCTCCCACACCCCAGCCACACGGAGAAGGAGAGGAATGTAGCCTGTGACTAAAGGAAAGTCCATCTGCGCGCTTACTTCTTTATCTGCCTTTACAAAGTTCACAGATAGAGGGACTGAAGTAGAGGTGAGACAATGTCTCGGTGTCACAGATCAGTCACCTCGAGAGAGAGAGAAAGGGGGGAGAGAGACAGGAGTGGAGACAGAGAGAGAGAGAGAGGTGAAGAGAGAGACAGGGAGAAATGGGGTGGAGAGAGAGAGAGAGGAGTGGAGACAGAGAGGAGAGAAAAAGAGAGAGAGAGAAAGGGGAGTGACAGAGAAAGAGATAGGAGGACCTGTTACGACAGCGAACCTCTCCAAAAGTGCCAAGTGCACACTAATATTTAGTCTTGGCGATGCATAGCAGTATTTCAGTATCTAAACATTGCAGTTGTCTATAGAACTTCACACCCGCAGGGCAACTTCAACTTCCAATCCACGACTATGGGCTTGAAGGACTTGCTGCACTGGAGTTACAAGTTGTAAAACTCAGAGTGAAGCAGACTCAACATATGCAACAGGGAGGATGGTTGGTTGCCAGGGATTTGATTGCCATCCTGTAAATCGACCCGACAAAATTACCAACCCACCCCCCAGGGGCCCTCCGTCGGTCCACCTCATAAGAACTGGAGGGGGGCTCCTTTTAGCAATTATAAAGCTATCGACGACTCGCTCGACATATGTTTGTGTGTCTTCCAGGCTTCTAGCATTAAGTCATTATCTGAACAAATTGTGACAGACTTTTTTATTGCCACCCAATCATGAAACATGCGCCAGTGGCACAGCTCTTAACGAGTGGCATGTTACTCCAACCTACCCCCCTCCGTCCCCTCAACTCTGATTCCTGCCTCCCATATTTATAATTTTACCACATCCTAACAATAACACGGCCTGGGACTGGTGCAGCAACAACATGTCGGGGCCTTGCTGGCCTTAATGGATCGCATGCGTTACCGCGGTAAAGGCTGTAAGTATTACCAGCTGCGACACTCTCTCTCGTCCTGGCAGCAGTGGTGGTTGGTGGGGGGGGACGAAGCAAGCAGACTCATCTATGTGCAGCTGGACCAGAGGGGGGGGGGGGTAAAAGATGGGGAGAGTGGGGGGAGGGGGATGAAGAGATGGAGAGGGTGGAGGGGTTAGACAAGAAACCACAAGACTTCGTGTTTCCAGCTGCCTTTCTCAGGGGCTCGGTTTTCTCTCCTCCCGGTTTTCGCAGGGCTCTTTTTTGTCCCCTTTTTCAAAGAGAGAAAAAAAAGCACCACCCCTCGGCCCTCCCGTCCTTCGGCCATCTTTGTTTGGACAGGGCTCTGGAGCTCCAGAAAAGCTCTCTCAGATGTGCTGAAGTAAGGGAAAAACCAAACAAACTGGCTCTTGCACACACTCACACACACTAGTACACACACACACACACACACATAGTACACACACTAGTACACACTCACACACACTAGTACACACACACACACACACACATAGTACACACACACACACACACTAGTACACATTCACACACACTAGTACACACACACACATAGTACACACACACATAGTACACACAAACACACACACACACACACACACTAGTACACACTCACACACACTAGTACACACACACACACACACTAGTACACACTCACACACATAGTACACTCACACACACTAGTACACTCACACACACTAGTACACACACACACATAGTACACACACACACACTAGTACACACTCACACACACTAGTACACTCACACACACTAGTACACACACATAGTACACACACACACCGTGTGACTGCAAAAAAATACATTCAGTCACACAAGCTCACCACCACACATATACTTGCACACATATGTTCATATTCAGACAACATGCATGCCAACTCCACTATCGACCAGGGACAAATTAGCATGGAAGCAAGAAAAGAGCCCCCTAACTCCCCTCTTTACTGTGGCCTGTAGCAATAGGATATAGGATGCATTCTTTTTGACATCGTGTGTGTGCCCTCGAATCTTCGGATCACAGCACAAGGCGAATTTCGAGCATACCTCGACATGTGTTACCTCTTTGTCAATGTTGACTTTGTACGGCTATACGAGTTGTGATACTGGAGCCAAACACTGGGCCTGGCCATGGGGCCCTAACCGGCCGCCCCGGCCCCAGCTTCCTTCTTCGTTAAATAACAAACACCCAGAGTGAACCGTGAAAACAGATTTTTTTTAAGCACAGCACCACAATAGAGATCTATAAAAGCGTATTAAAATAAACCCATCAAATGTCACTCAACGCTGCCTCTAGCAGACATTAAGTCCCCCGGCCCTCCTCGCTAAATTTGAAATGTTATTTGTCCGATTCTGTTTCCTTGCTGTGTTTCTTACAAAGCCGTGGGATTTTGGTGAATGAGAGACTCTTGCCCAACGTTGATCTAGTAACATATGTATTTAGTAAGAGACAAGAGTGTTTCTTGAACTAGCTTTGAGTCGCTATTGTTTCAATCAAGTGGCTAACTGCTACTGGGTCCGTGTGAACAGCTAGAACTGATATAGAGCAACTAAACCATTATCATTTAGAGCAAATGGACAAATAGATAGAAAAACATTGATCATATTTCCAAAATGATCATGGCTATAATGTTTTAAGTAAACAAACATGTAATATTGTATTGAGAAAATGTGAATATATTTCAGCCTTAACATTTGTAGTGGTAAATGTTTTCGGGAGTCCTTGAATTTGGCATTAAGACAATACAAAATAAGAACTTCTAGAACAGATTTCACCCTTGTTTATTGATTTTCTTTCTCTCTCTCTCTTTTTGTCTCCTAGCAGCATCATTCCCCATCTCCTCTTCTCTTCCCCCTGTGATGACTTTGCTAATATATTTGAATAATGAAGGCGAGTCATTTGAATATTCCTTCAGTATTAAAAAAGGATGTTTTTACACGATGCAGCAATATATAACCCTCCGTAATTGGGCTCTTTGGACTTTACCAGTAGAAATACTAAATTATTTACTTATGTCGACAAAATGTCAGAGACACGCATCCAAAAATAATTACTCACGTTTCAGACAATGTTGTTTTCATTTTTTTCTCTCCCTCTGCTGTATGTGATCGGACTTAAATAGAGTATCCCCTGATCTGTGTGTGTGTGTGTGTGTGTGTGTGTGTGTGTGTGTGTGTGTGTGTGTGTGTGTGTGTGTGTGTGTGTGTGTGTGTGTGTGTGTGTGTGTGTGTGTGTGTGTGTGTGTGTGTGTGTGTCAGTCTCTGTCTTACACAATAGGATAGTGTTCTGACAGAGAGCTCTAATGAATTCTACTAAAGGAACAAAACGGTTTGAAATATTCTCGATGTTTCATGTTGTGTGTGGACTCTGGAGAATCTCTCTCCAATCTTCTCTTGTCGTATTAATAATGAAGACTAGTATATTGATTGTTTCAGGGTCTTGTTGGGATAGCGTTTACACCATCCAGGATCTTTGTTGGGATAGCGTTTACACCATCCAGGGTCTTTGTTGGGATAGCGTTTACACCGTCGAGGGTCTTTGTTGGGATAGCATTTACACCATCGAAGGTCTTTGTTGGGATAGCTTTTACACCGTCGAAGGTCTTTGTTGGGATAGCATTTACACCGTCGAAGGTCTTTGTTGGGATAGCTTTTACAACGTCGAGGGTCTTTGTTGGGATAGCATTTACAACGTCGAGGGTCTTTGTTGGGATAGCATTTACACCATCGAGGGTCTTTGTTGGGATAGCTTTTTATGTTGTAATCGAAATGTGTTGTCTATGATCTGGCATGTAGGCCCTGGTTGGGTCCTTTCGGTAGGTGTGTGTGTGTGTGTGTGTGTGTGTGTGTGTGTGTGTGTGTGTGTGTGTGTGTTCATTACCTTTACACAACATCAATGGGCTTTGGAGGAACGCAACGGCTTCTTTAGACTTTCCCTGACTACGAATAAACAGACTAGGGGAGATGGGAGAGATTGTGTGTGTGTGTGTGTGTGTGTGTGTGTGTGTGTGTGTGTGTGTGTGTGTGTGTGTGTGTGTGTGTGTGTGTGTGTGTGTGTGTGTGTGTGTGTGTGTGTGTGTGTGTGTGTGTGTGTGTGTGTGTGTGTGTGTGTGTGTGTGTGTGTGTGTAAGCACTGACAGATAGGCGTGCTGATGCCATGTTTCAGTTGAACCCTTGAAGTGGAAATGAGGTTTCTCTGTCATCTTGTAACTAGTCCATTCTCACAAAGTCAGCAAGACTCACACCCCCTTCCTCACCTCACCCCCTGCCCGCCTGAAACCCACTATCGGCCACCCCTACCCCTACCTCCACCACCAACCCTGAACTCCTCTGGTCAGAATCTAGAGTGACATGGTGCCCGGGAGAAGCAGATGGAAACAATCCGCTCTCATTTCAACTTTTCTTATTTTCCATTAAATTGAATACTTGAGAGAGAAAGAGAGCGAGGAGGCGAGAGAGAGAGAGGGAGAGAGCGAGAGAGAGGAGGCGAGAGAGAGAGAGTGAGGAGGTGAGTGGGGTGAGTTTTCTCTCTCCCTCTTCAGGTGGTTGGTCTTTACGTTTGCCAAGGCAGTAAAGCCACGCGGTTTCTCAAAAGAGCCCAGTCAAGTGGATTTATGCTGGGGGAAGCACATTCACGCATGCAGTCAAGTGGATTTATGCTGGGGGAAGCACATTCACGCACGCAGTCAAGTGGATTTATGCTGGGGGAAGCACATTCACGCACGCAGTCAAGTGGATTTATGCTGGGGGAAGCACATTCACGCACGCAGTCAAGTGGATTTATGCTGGGGGAAGCACATTCACGCACGCAGTCAAGTGGATTTATGCTGGGGGAAGCACATTCACGCACGAAGTCAAGTGGATTTATGCTGGGGAAGCACATTCACGCACGCAGTCACACACTCGAATTCAAACATGCACTCGAGCTTATACACACACACACACACACACACACACACACACACACACACACACACACACACACACACACACACACACACACACACACACACACACACACACACTTGGTGCTGGATTTCAGAAAGATGGAGAGATACACAGTGGAGAGTAGTAGCGCTCATACAGCTGACTACAGACAGAAAGGAGAGAGCACTCACTTCCTGTATGACACTTCCTAGTTATACTAATCTGCCATCATCTACACATCGCATGTAGTACCAAGTAGTATCCTAAAACATCAAAGTGAGCTCACTGACATTGGGCATTCTTTGGGCACTAAATGGGCCCTCCAATATCATCATGCCACACCCTCCATTAATCTCCTTTTCACTAAAAGGAAGGAGAAACCCCTGGTAAGTACTTAGAGTTAGCCCATACCACGGCCCCCTCACACAGGCAGAGACAGAGACAGTACAGGCCAGTGTCTCTAACACTACAGCTGTGGGAAAATGCCCCAGCCTCCCAGGACAACTCCACTGAGGCCTACAGCCACGGTCGGTGTCAGAGACCAACTTTTTTTTTTGTCAAATACAAACACTCAAAGGAAGCAGCCTAATGTGAGCAAAGGTCCTCATCACTTCATTTTTCATGTTATGGAGAAACGTATTTTATGTGCCTGAGACATATGCTCAGTTGAGAAAAAATGAAATGGCGCCAGTGGTTTGTGGGCGCTGACATATTGGGATCCATTCTCCTAGTTGGGTTATGTCCATGTGTGATGTCATGCAATCTGTGTATGAGTGGGAAAGTCCTCTTCCAATGTGCGAGTGTGTGTGTGTGTATGTGTGTGTGTCCTCTCTCTTCTCCGTGCGTGTGTGGGCACCTGAGGGTCCGATCCCCATCCCCAAACAACCTCGGCGCGGCGAGCGACAGCTGTGCGGCGTGTGTTGCCGTAGCGATAGGCATCATGGGCTCGTGTGCAGCCTAATTGGGCCGTTGCTCAGCCCGCAGAGTGGCCCTCGCTAATTAATTAGAAAGGTAGTGGAGCTGAAAGTTTTAATCAGCAGACCAGCTCTTCTCCACTTCCTCCTTCTATATCAAACACTACCAGCCCCACCTGACAATCGCCATCTATCTGGATCTGGGGTGGGTGTGTGTGTGTGTGTGTGAGGGTAGCATGTTTTACAGTGAAAATATTCAGATGGAAAATGTTTCACATGGAAATCCCGATGTGCAAATCAGGGGAGATATGGACATTTGCTAGCGTTGATGTTTTCTATTTGAATTACAAAAGTTGAATTTCAATTTTGAAAGCTGTAAAACGTTAGACATCACATTTGTGTCCGTAACTGATCATTCTCTTTTTATACCTAGTAGTAGACTATATGTGTGTCTATGTTCAGCCTATGTCTATGCTTGGCTGTACGTTACAGTGCTCAGTATATAGGCTAGTATGTGGGAGGTCTGATTAGTTAGGATGTGGAGAAAGCCCAGTGGTCGTCCTGTGTGTAACTGTGTAACTATGTATGAGAGTGTGTGTGTATCATGTATCCCGTGCTGACAAGGGTCTGGACTGAACTCTATGATCCCCCCAATAAGTATGTGAACAGTGTGTGTGTGTGTGTGTGTGTGTGTGTGTGTGTGTGTGTGTGTGTGTAGCCATATCCCCTTTCTAAACGTCTCAGAGATCCTTTTCCACTCGACCGCTCCATCCCTCTATCCTCCAGAAACATTTCCCCTCTCCAGAACTAAACATAATATTATTTTTGCCTCTTATCCCTATCCGTAGTTAACTAATTAAAAGCTGCCGCTCAACCCCAACACTTTCCAACACTTTCCATCTCGCTCCAAGGAGCTTTTGGAAATCACACAGCTCGTAAAAAAGAAGAAGAGCCAGAACGGCTAGGGTTTATATTTCCCTCAGAAGAAGAAAAAGGGAAAAAGATGATTCCTAAAAAATGTGCCTGGGCTCCACTTTGGGGACTGTGTCGTGTCCCAGGGCTGTGTGCATGCAGCAGGCAGCGCACCACAATGATTTGCGGTGGAGGGCCCAGTGTCTGGGGGGAATCAACAAGAGAGCGAAGAGACCGACAACAAGAGGCATGCTGAAGAGGAAGAGGCTAAGCTAGTCAACCACTTCACAAGATAGACTTGCTCTCCCTCCCACAACACTAGTAAAGAGAAGAGCTACTGCCAATGGTCTTGGATCAGTTCTGAATATGTATGAATAGAGGATAACTATGAGGGGTGAAATCTAAACTCTGACTTCAGATCAGATCATGTAAGGTAATAATGGTGAGGTAATAGACATGTTATCTAGTTGGGTCAAATAGAAAGCATAGCTGAAGCACCCTCAGAGAACATGATTTAGTGTAGAGATGCTGACTAGTGGAGATAAACTGTAAACTATAGAAATACATAAAGAGAGTTGCACACTCTATATATATAAACTCCCAGTGATTTATTGGGTAAAACACCAATGGTTCAGCTTCACTGTGCCTTCATCACTGTGCCTTCTTCACTGTGCCTTCTTCACTGTGCCTTCTTCACTGTGCCATCTTCTAGTTGGGTCAATGCATACAAAGGCATGCTCAAATACAGTGTGCCATCATCACAGCTTTGTCCTATAGTCTTTGGACCGAGGTGAGGTGTGACAGAGACTGAGATTGTGAAACACACACGTCTTTTATCTTAGCGGCGGCGGTAGTGACACTGCATGGCGTTGTTTGTGGCGGCCTCCCGGCCTCGCGGCGTGCTAATCAGCTAGCTGGTCTTATCTCCGTGTTGGCTTGGCCAAAACAAACACGCACCGCCTCTTTATTGCTTTGTTTTCACATGTTACGAGGGGGAAGGAGACACCATGATTACTTTACCAGATCACCGCTAGATTATTGTTGTTAGGACCAGAATTACTGTAAGTTACGTGCCAAATACTGGAGTGTCATGTGGGTGGATATATACAGTAGTGGCTGACTGGTGATGCAGAGGTGGGAAAATTGTTTAAAAGGTGAGGTAGAGAGAAAAAGAGACATATAAAGAGAGAGAAAGTGAGCGCGGGAGAGAAGCAGTGGCTAGCCTTTTTATCTCCTTACACAGTGTTCATATTCACTCTAAATGGGTCAAATATGCCTTATTAGCAGACAGCGCTAGGACTAAACGCTAAGCTAACTATGCTACACATGCTCCTCTGATAGTAAGGGAGTTAGACATAATGAAGCAGTCTTGGAAATGGTGTCATTATAGTCAGTTTTCTCTGTAACGGCTACACTCCCAGAGAGAGAGAGAGAGAGAGAGCGAGAGAGAGAGAGAGGGAGAGGGAACCTGGCTGGCTCTCTCTGTCGCTAGGCTAATTGGCGTGCGTTAGCCAGTTAGCGAGGAGGAGCGGGGCCGCCCTCCCGTCCCTGTGATGTGGAGTAAAACGCCGGGGCAGGGACCCATCTCACTAATGACCAGCTTCCTCCCTACGGAGCGCCCCTCGCTCCCTCGCCGTCTCCCCTGCTCCCTGCCACACACATGCTGGCACCGCCACTGCCACG
This sequence comes from Salvelinus fontinalis, assembly GCF_029448725.1. Taxonomy (NCBI): domain Eukaryota; kingdom Metazoa; phylum Chordata; class Actinopteri; order Salmoniformes; family Salmonidae; genus Salvelinus; species Salvelinus fontinalis. The sequence continues at coordinate 42,415,618 of NC_074669.1, forward strand.
GGGCAACCAGGGCGCCCTCGACCGACAAGACCCAGCCGTCATGTTGCCAAGGCCAAAGCAATGCAGGCACCAGGGGGCATAGAGCACAGACAGCCAGAGTTAGCTGGCATCTCTCTCACGCTCCGTCGGAGCTCTCGCTCGACACCTGGAGTCGTAACCAAGGGTGACAGTGACACCCGCTAACACCCACTTTCTCTCCTCTCCTCTCCCTCACACACACACACACACACCGGGCAGATTGACGTGCGGGCTAACAGATTCATCAGCCTGTGAAAATAGCTCAGACAGCTGGGGTAAGAGGCACTAGGCTACACCCCTACCGCTAGCTGCCAGTTAGCCTCGCGCTCTTGCCTTCACTATGCATTATTAACAGGGAGCCTCTTGGCACTTGCTTAGCGACTCGTAGCCTCCGCGCAGAGCGCTAACAGAGCGCTAGCGTATCTCTGTCAGTGTGAGTAAACAAACGGCGGGGACACGGGTGTGACAGATAAAAACGTTCTGCCACCCAGACACGAGCAGAGCGGGGGAACGGAGGAGGGGAATAAGGGCGGAGAGGAGGAGGGGGAGAAAGGAGGAAGAGGGGGTGGCAGCATTCATATTTTATGGCTCCTCTCCGGCGTTTGTCCCCAGGCCAAATGCTGCGACTACAGTCTGCTAATGTCAGTGCAGCACTTAACCAGGCATTTCCACCGTGTCATGTGCATTAGGGAATACACAGAGAGAGATACGGAGGGAGGTGCAGGCTAGAATCACAAATAGGACATGGAGATGGATTATTGTTCCTGGAGCTGACATGTTTTAGTCCATATTATCAAGCAATTAGAGTTTATTGTGCGCACAAGCAATAGCATGTGTGTGTGTGTGTGTGTGTGTCTGTTTGTGCGTGCATGTGGATGTGTGTATATGGGCGTGTGTCGGGAAGGTGACTGTGTCTTTAAAGCCTGTGCTGCCTCTAATCTGGTCCGTTGATAGCAACCTGGTGACAATGCTGACCTCAGCACCTCAAGGAGACGCTAGATAAGACACACTCTCTATGGATCAACTGAAGAGCATCACACTCACAACAGTACAGGAGAGATAGAGAGGAATAAAACGCCATGTCAGCACTTCTGCCACTCCATTTACGACCAAGACAACAGTATTTCCTTATGAGAGTCACAGTATTTACTTGATTCCCCCCAGGTTTATGTAAAGGTTAATGTAAAGGTTTATGGGAGAGTTAAGGGATAGGACAGTGGATTTAGACTGACACGTGATAATATAGCTGTGCTGGTATGTGTGGAATGGACCGGTCACCTGTCCCTGAGTTAATCATGTTGTCATCAGGGCATTCCCTTGGCACTGTCCCTCTGGCACACAGAGAGCCTGGACTAGGCCCAGAGTAGGCCCCTCGGACGTGGCTGGCATGCACCCCGTCAACACTGAGACCAACAGAGCAATACTCCCAGAGGGAGGGGCACTGGGAGGGTGAAGTGGACACTTTTACATCCATCTGTCGTTACCTCAAGTAGCCTATAATCATTATAACATCAGACTAATATATATGGAAATAGATATACTGTACCAGGAGACCAGTCTTCATTGCAGAAACTGTCTGACATAATATAAAGCATCAATAATAGATACTAATATATCTATAGATATTCTCATATAGTTTATGCATTAAACATTTAAATGTACCTTGCTTATTTTATGTGCAAGGCTCTCGGAGTGGTGTTGTGGTACAAACCGCACGACCCTTAATTTGATCCCACAGGAAGTCAACTATCAGTAAGAGGAAGTAGATTAAATCCTAAAGTGTGCCCCACCCACTTTTAACACTTTACTGACCGCAGACCTCTAGGCATGTCAAATGATAAACTGGGTGGTTCGAGCCCTGAATGCCGATTGGCTGACAGCCGTGGTTTATCAGACTGTATACCACGGGTATGGAAAAAAACTTTATTTTTCCTGCTCTAATTACGTTGGTTACCAGTTTATAATAGCAACAAGGCACCTCGAGGGTTTGTGGTATATGGCCAATATACCACGGCTAAGGGCTGTGTCCAGGCACTCCGCGTTGCGTTGTGCTTAAGAACAGCCCTTAGCCGTGGTATATTGGCTATAAACCACACCCCCTCTGGCCTTTTTGCTTAAGTATATCATGATATGGTTTCTACTCAAGTTTGTTTATCGTGACACAGTGCATTTACTTGAGTTTCACTTGTAATTTGAGAGAGAGTTGCTCCATTGATTAGCTAGTAGACTTCTTCAAAGTAGAGAAGCTGTAGCTTTAGAAATTGAGTTCACAGGGCAGAGTGAGAAGGATCCCGGATGGTATCGACAACGAGTGTGTGAGCCGAAACCAGATGAAACAGATTAATTACGTTGGTGTTTTTCAGTGTGTGTGTGTGTGTGTGTGTGTGTGTGTGTGTGTGTGTGTGTGTGTGTGTGTGTGTGTGTGTGTGTGTGTGTGTGTGTGTGCAAGTGTGAGGGAGAGTGTATGTTATTAATCTTGTTCAAAGGCAGGTGGTGTTAGCAGTGAGTGGGACATGTTAAGAGAGAGTGAAGGAGATAATACCAGCAGAGCCCTTGGACTTAACACACAGCGCTAATGAGAGATCACTCCGATTAGCAATTAGCTTCTACCAAAGCAAAAACAATAGAGACTAAATCAGCACCAAGGCTAACGACTAACCAAACGCAAAAACATCTACGGGTGAGCTTAGCGCTTAGCTTAGCACCATTTCACTCGGTGGGATCCTGAGGCGGCGGGGTGGAAACGAGGGAGAGGAGGGAGGTGAGAAAGGTTATTTTTACCTCTCTTCCAGTAGAACAATCTCTTATCATCCCTCGTTATCTTCCTAATGCTCCCATTTTTCCACACTATTTCTGATCCCTGGTTCATCCATAATTGTCTAGCTGGAGTGTGTTACGTTGCTAGGCTAATGCATGCGGATTGCCGTGATGTTTTCCCTGACTATTTATGAGGAGAATGTCCACTTACACCCCCAGCAGGTTAGCGTTAGCGGCGGCGCTGCTAAATCTGGGCTAACCGCGGCTAAAGGGAAATAATGTACTGTATGTCGAGTGGGTGCAAAATAAGAAACCAAAATCAACACTGGGTTTTCCATGCGCTTATAGCCCACTTACTTATTATAGCTGTGGTTACAAACCGTTATGCTAATCCAAAAGCTAATTAAATTAGCTTACATTACAAGAAATCATCTACAGGGGCTTTATGAATACATCCCCTTTAACTCTCCACACTTCAAAAAGCCAGTTTTCCACTGCTTGTTAGCAAGAGACCGTGATCTGAGAGAGCAGAGCCCAGCGCGCTGCGGCTAAAGGCAAGCCAGGTCTCTTAAGTGTCTGTCACCCAGTGATCTAACCTAAAGGAAGCTCTTTGTAGGCCTACTGTGTCTCTGTATCTCCTCAGTGACTACTGGGATGGGGATGAGTCCTAGCTACACACACACACACACATTAGCTGCTGTGTTCCGTGCCTGCAGGTGACAGCAGGGCTTTGTGTTGTCTAATCCTGGTGGAGCTACAAGACATTAAAACAGTGAAGTGATCTCTGAGCTGTAGCTGCTTCCAGGGATATGTCTCGTCTTGTCTTCACACTGATGGGAGGTTAAAAACAGAGGACTCACTTTCTCTCTTTCCTTATGTTTCACTATCTTTTTTTCGTCTCTCTTTATATTTCACTCTATTTCTCTCCCTCTTTCTTCTTCTCCTCTCACCCTTTCTCTGTTTTCAGCTCACTCTCCTTTTCGCCTGTAGCCAGCCTCTACTTCTTTACTCTCTATTCCCCCTCTCCCTCTCTCCCTCTCCTGGTCTTATAGATCTGCTGAGGTCTCGGGAGGAAAATAGAAGTCAAGCTATTGTCATTTCAAACAGTGTGATAACCAGACACCGGGCTGTCCACTGACAACTCTGGGGAACCGCTGGGGGTTTGACTGTTAGCTCTCCTCCTCTCATCCCTCCCTCCCTCTTTTTTTCTGTATATCTCGCAGAACAGCTAGCTTTACTCTACCTTCTCTCCATCCTCCTTCCCCTCCACCTCTTCTCTACCTCAGTATATCCCCCAACCTCAATCCCCCCGTTGCCACGCCCTCCCTCTCCCCTCCTCTCTCTCTCTCTGTGTTGTCGGGGTAGCTAGTTGCTAGTAGTTGTTGTTGTTGATGCCTGGTGCTGTGTATGCGCTCTGTGCTGCTGCACTCTCCTCTCCCCTCCTCTCCTTTGCCGTGGGGACCAGGGGAATAGTTGTCTTGGTTGTACCAAGGTCAGTGCTCTCCACATGACAGTTCTCTTGCCTCCTCGACAAGCAGGGAAATCAATACTTTCGGACTGTGGTGCTGCCTTCGGTGTAACAACTACACAGCTGCCTTCCCCGTGCTGAGGCACCTGACACGTCTCTCCACATCTACACAACCCACCCCGGGAGAGACACAAACCCCTCCATCTATCTGATCCGCATCCCAGAGCAGTCTTTCTTTTTCTCTCTCTCTTTCCCCTTCTTTTTCTCTCCCTTTCTCTCTTCCCTTCTCTCTATCTCTCTCTACCGCTCTCCTTCTCTCTCTCTATCTCTCTCCCATTCTATCTCTCTATCTCTCCATCTCTCCCCTTCTCTCATCTCTCTATCTATCTCTCCTTCTCCATCTCTCTCCTTCTCTCTCTCTCTCCTTTCCCCCTCTCTCTCTCATGTATCTCCCTTGCCGTATGTATGATGTTGTGTTGTTTGGTTATATGTTACTTTACTTTAAAGATATGCAGACTCCAGAGGTGAACTGTGCTTGGATAAGTGGTGCAGTGTCTCTAGGTGTGAATGTGTTTATACATGTACTTACACTTTGAGAGTGGCATCGGAGAATGCAGTGGAGAGAAGGAGAGAGAGACACAGAAAAGAAGAGGGGCCACGGGCGACATTTTTAATGCTCCACTAAGGCCTGAACATGCCTCCCTCCGCCTTTTGACTGCCAGCTAGACGCTCAGAGAACGAGGGAACGACAAAAAGACAGCGAGGGAGAGAGAGCCCTGGCTGCGTGCCCCAAAGCGATTGTTAACCCTGCCTCTTGGCCTGCCTCTAATGAGGAGGAGAGAACTGCATGGCCAATTACAGCTGCAGTCAGTCCCCCAGCAGTCAGTGACTCGGTGTAAAACTCTCTGTCTGTCTATCTCTGCCCCCGAGGAGGAGGGCCAGGATCGACCGGAGACCCCCTCTCAGTCACTTGGAGACACACAGGGAGCGAGACAGACAGAGAGACTGCTGGGGAAAAACATCCACAAGTGTGGCTGAGAAGCTCTTGTATGACAGTGGGTTGGGGAGGTGTGTGTGTCACCCATCACCACAACCATTTTTCCTTCCTCCCCATACTTCCCTGTCCCCTTCCTCCCCTGGCCTGAGGAAATGCATCAAAGAAAACAAACAGCCACTTTAATGAATTAGATATTGAGCGGATCATTACAAAGAGTTCTATTAAGTCAACATGGGACACAATGAGAGACTGTAACCTGGGGATGAACGGGCCTGTGTTGTTAAAATGAGAGGGGATATAAAACACTTAACCCTCCCACTGCCTTGTCAATGAGGCCCACTGCAAGCCAGTCCAACTCTCTTTCTGGTCTTATTCGACGCAGCTCACTAGAATACAGGGGGAAGGTTGGAGCAGGACACGTTGTTGTAATGTTGAGATGACGTCAGTGTTGGGTCTATCTGGCTCACATTTGAACAGAACGTGTGGTGGCTGTCCTAAAGAGAGAGACAGCCACATGGGAGTCTGCTCTGGTCCTATCTGTTCCAACATGACTCTGCTGTGTTCCAACAGGCACGTCCTCTCTCGCACTCCCTCCCTTCCCTCGCTATGTGTGGCGGAACCACAAAGGCGGCAAAGCATCATGGGAGCCTGCCATTACAGAGGCAGCCCATGGGGATGTGACTTGTTCTTGTAACGTAAGGTTTTCTGTCTTCCTTCTCTCGTTCCCTCTCTCGTTCCCTCTCTACAAGACTTAATGGGGTTGCAGCACATACTCTCCAGTGGCAAGAGTTTAAACAAACAAAAATAGATTTGTACTCTTTTTTAGTTTTTTTGACCCCGTTACAAATGGACAGACAGCAGAGACACATGTTTAGAAAAAATAAAATAATGAAAGAAAGAAGAAAATGGTGGAGGGTCCAAACTCCAAATACTTTTAGTGGGAAAGAGGATGGATTTATAAGGCATGTGTGGTGCGAAAGTGTCTGTAAGTCCCCGGCATTGGACAGACAGACAGACAGAGACAGAGACAGAGACAGAGACAGAGACAGAGAGAGACAGAGAGAGACAGAGAGAGACAGAGAGAGACAGAGAGAGAGAGAGAGAGAGAGAGAGAGAGAGAGAGAGAGACAGACAGACAGACAGACAGACAGACAGACAGACAGACAGACAGACAGACAGACAGACAGACAGACAGACAGACAGACAGACAGACAGACAGACAGAGAGAGAGAGAGAGAGAGAGAGAGAGAGAGAGAGAATTGACAAGAATGACATGATCCATCTGTTCAGGCTGATAACTGTTTTCATTGGCTCAGGATCAGAAGTAGTACTTAACTTAAGAAGTCCCAGCCCGCCTTGCTCAACACTGCACAGTGCTGACTACTAGGCTTTCTATAGGGCCAACCATGTACAGGGGAGATTTTCCTTTCTGATAAGTATCTCATAACTAATCTGACATATTGGTGTCAATTTAGTCAAAGTGATATTATTTCTTGGAGTACTCCAGGCACTGGACAAGAGGATAAGAGGCAAGACAAAGCACCTCCTCTCCTGACTATTACTGGCAAGAGGAGACGCCTGTTTTTCCCTTCACCCGTTTGATTGAGAGGTTTCAAAGGAGGTGTCTTCCCCCCTCTCCTCTTGGATGGACAGAATCTAAACAGCCCCATCTCCTCCCTGTTTCCCCTCCAGCAGACAGGCTTTCTCCTGAATTAAAAGAGGAAACAATTGATTTTCTCCGTTGCTTAAATTTGCAACCTAATCCCCTAGATATATCTTGGATATACGGCTCTGTCGATAGACGTCCCTGAGACTGACAGAAAGCAGGCCAGATGTACAGTAGAGGAGAGAAGGGGGGTGGGAGGAAGGAGGGAAGGATGGATGGAGGGATGAGACAAGACAAAGGACAGACTGGGCCCACTCTGGTAGCAGAGGTTCCAATGCCTCAGTTGGTTGGAAGTTGAAACATCGGATTAGTGGGTTTGATTCCTGCATGGGTCATATAAATAGACTTCCTCGGCTGGATGTTACGACGGATAAAAGTGCCTGAGAAATTACCATATCATACTGGTCAAATATGGACATGACCCAGTCCCACATCAAATCACTGATCCTATGAGATCCAGTATTACTGTGAGTGATCTATTGTATGTCCACATGACCAGAACAACCTCCTATTTATACTAGTTCTACATTACAACACATAAAACATAAAACTATCACCAACATACGTCTGCCTAGTGTAACCAGCCACCGGCCAACGCAACCATCAAAAAACGTCAAGTTACACAAGAAGAAACCAGCAAACCAAGCAACTGAAATGAAGTGGTCTGGGACTAAACGTCTCAAATGGAGAGGGGAAGGGAGAAACGGGATCCAGGGACCTCTCAGTACCAGCCACAAACAACACACAGAAACTCCTCCACCCTAATTCACTACAAGTACCGGGGTGTTCTCATATGGCTCTTAATGTACCCTATAAATCTCTGGTATGCTGTTCTAGCTCAATGTAAAGCGCTGGACTAACAGCATGACTGAGGTAGTGCAGAGACTATAAGGAGAGTGTCTGTGTACTATCAAAGCTTATAGCTGACAGCGGTGGTTCCATTCAGTAATGGTGACCGTAAGGATTGTGGGGACCTTGTAGTCCTGCTGTGTGGTTTGAGGGGACTCATTCCTGTGGGTGTCCGTGACTGATGTCGTGTCAACTCCTCCAGTGCTCCAGTGCTCCTAAACCCTATCCCATAAACCCCCTGTAGGGGTATGGCCCTCTGCCAGGGGCTGTGCTGTTGTTGGCACAGAGTTCTCTGTGGTCCTGGTCCTTGTGAAGGCCATCGTATACCACTGTACACGTGCATGCACACACACACTCTCTCGCACACACACTTTCTCTCTCTCTCTCACACACACACACACACTTTCTCATCCACTCACACAAACCAACACACATACAGTAAAATACAGACCTTCCTCACACGCATAATTACGCAGTAATAATACACAACAAAGAAACACACACACCCACACACACAGAAACACACACAACACAATGTATCCTTCAGGGCCCCCTCATCTGGTTCCAGTTTGGTGCAGATGCTCAGGTTTTATTGCTTCAGTCTAGTATTTCATGGCAGATTTCAACGGCGGTTTGGTCCTTCATCAACTACAGCTCTAATGACGCCACATCTCTTGTAAATTGCGGCGCACCAATAATCTTCCGCTCAAAAGGGACTTTTGCTGCAACTCCCCGGATCAGCTCAAACTCCCATCCCGCTCACACACACGCACGGGCATGCACACTCAGCATAGCAGTAGTTTCTGGTCCGTCTTCATTGTGACCGTCACCCACACAGTGATAACTTACAGCTTATATGAAATAGGATCTCTATGCTGTCCCCACTCTATTCCACTCTAGTGGACGGACAGAATAGATCACTGGGATCCTAGTGGGTTGTCTGGTTGGCGTTAATAGTTTCAGGTTATCGTTGTTGTTTTATTAACAATGTAAAAAAGGAACACACATACTCTTTCCATTTACCTACTGCTAGGCTGCATTTATGAAGCATTCCTGTCTTGTTTAGCTAGACTGGTTTCCCCAATGAACCTCTCGAATGCCATTTGTTTTTAAATGTCAGTCAACTAAAGTAGCCGTTCATAAAACTACTTCTATTATACTCTAACTATTAACTGAGCACACAAACACACTCTTTATCTCCCTCTCTCTCTTTATATATCTCTCTCTCTTTATCTCCCTCTCTCTCTTTATATATCTCTCTCTCTTTATCTCTCCCTCTCTCTCTTTATATATCTCTCTCTTTTTATCTCTCCTTCTCTCTCTGTGTGTGTATATATATATATATATATATATATATATATATATATATATATATATATCCCTATCTCTCTTTATCACTCAATTCAATTTCAATTTAATTAACCTCTTCGGGCTAGGGAGCGGTATTTTCACGTCCTGATGAAAAGCGTGCCCAAATTAAACTACCTGCTAGTCAGGTCCAGAAGCTAGGATACTCTAAAGTTTCTAAAACTGTTAAAATTATGTCTGTGAGTATAACAGAACTTATTTGGCATGCGAAACCTCGAGGACAAACCATCCAGAATGTTATTTTTTTGAGGTGACAGTGTTTTCAATGGTTTTCTATGTGGATCTAGATTTCTAAGGCACTTGCTTGCAGTTCCTATCGCTTCCACTGGATGTCAACAGTCTTTAGAAATTGGCTGATGTTTTTCCTTTGAGCAATAAAGAAGTAGGGCTGTTCAGAACGAGGGTCGAGTCTAGTGTACTGTTGTGGTTGGGGCGCGTGACCTGAAAGCTCGCTCCACTTTGTTTTTATCCGCATTGAACGCAGTTTATCCCGTCTTAAATTTTATCGATTATTTACGTTAAAAAATACATAAAGTTGTATTAGGAAAGTTGTTTGAAATATTTGGATCAAGATTACAGGTAACTTATTAGATATTTTGTAGTCATATTGCGCGAGTTTGAACCAGGGTTTTTCTGAATCAAACACGCCAAATAAATTGACATTTTGGAGATATAACGACGGAATTTATCGAACAAAAGGACCATTTATGATGTTTATGGGACATATTGGAGTGCCAACAGAAGAAGATCTTCAAAGGTAAGGCATGAATTATATCATTATTTCTGAGTTTTGTGTCGCGCCAGGCGGGTTGAATTATGATTGTCATGTGTTTGTTTGATGGGGTGCTGTCCTCAGATAATAGCATGGTTTGCTTTCGCCGTAAAGCCTTTTTGAAATCTGACACGGTGGCTAGATTAACAAGAAGTTAAGCTCTATGTTGGTGTATTGCACTTGTGATTGTATGAAAGTTAAATATTTTGAATATTTTTTATTTTTTATTTCGCGCTCTGCAATTTCACTGGATGTTGTCGAAACGTTCCGCTAGCAGAACCCCTAGCCGTAAAATGTTTTAAGGGGCTTTATTGGCATGGGAAATACATGTTTACATTGCCAAAGCAAGTGAAATAGATAAACAAAAGTGAAATAAACAATATAAATGAATAGTAAACATTACACACACAAAAGGTCTCTCTCTCTCTCTTCAATAAATGCTTTATTGAACGGTGGCAATGTATATGAAGTATTACAAAAATTAACAGTATATTAGAGCAACAATATTAACAGAAAAAAAACGAATCATACATGGAAAAATTATACACAAAAAAATCTCTCCCTCTCCTCCCTCTCTCTCCTCTATCTGACAAGGGAACGCGAGGCCCTGACAGAAGAGTTGTGTTGAGTGTCTCTTAGCTGGCTCGTTTAGTCCTGATGGCTTAAATGATTTCATCACTATTAATGACAGGGACCACGGCGCCCCGTGACGACTCGCCAGATGCTCAGGGACCGCCGCGCATCCCTCTCTCCTGTCTGTCTCTCCACTCTCCCTCCATTCTCCTCTAACTCTCTCCTTCCCTCTGTGTCTCTGGCTGATTGTCCTCTACATGTCCCCTGCATTGCTCTGTATTCTACCTTTTCCTCTCCTCCTTTCATCCCTCCATCCTCTCCTCCTTGTCCACATTGTGAGTAGTGTGTCAGAGGCAGGAAGTAGAAAGGTTAGTGGTAAAGGTTATGGACTATGGTTGTGGACAAACTGTAGGTTGTGGACTTAAAGCTATAGTGCAATGCCAAGCAATATAACCCTGCTACTCATTCCCCTACGAATGAACTACAGGCATACAATCTAAAGACAAGAGGTCCCAAAGGGACACAGCGTCATTTGACTGATCAATAGAGAGATGAGGAAGAGGTCAGCTGGCATAGAGCCAGGTCCTCCTCAAGAGATTAAACCAATCAGAACGATGCCTCCCAACAAGGAAGTGTTTTGCACCCAATAAGCATTTCCCAATTCCCCATACCTGTGTTCGCTTATTAAGCCATCCGACATAATGAGTTGATTTTCAGACAGCGACTTCATTTCGCGACTGCATCACGGCATTGATTTTATTTTCATTCATTTCGCTAATGAAGAGAGCTTGAGCCGTTTGAGCCGCTCCTCCGTGCCAGCTTCATAATGGCGTTTTAATTCCAGGGGCGTGTGCAGGAAGCTTGTCTTTAAGTGGCTGCATGCAGAGGCTCTGTGTCCTTCCTTGCATTGTGGACGGCTGGCTTCTTATGAGTATACCACATCTCGGGTCAAAGGTTTTCACAACACCCCATTACACACCACTAGGGTTAAGAGGTAGTCGCTAACAGGGTGTTTAGCCTTAATATGATATGCAGCTTACTGTACATGGTGTAACCTTATTGTACAATTCTGTACAGTAATTCATGATTACCAATTTTCCTCTCATTGTATGTAAAATAAACAGTAGATTATTGATGATGAAATGCTGGCCGGAATATATGGATCCTAAGAAGTTTGCTGACATATTTGTATTTCTCATGACATGGATTCCTTAATTCCTATAGTGGTCCATGTTATAAAGGTGGGAACTGGATTAGAACTACAAGCTGTTACTGTGTTCTGTTCCCAGGGCCTAAAAACTCCATTGATGTGAATGGCTCTAGGCTTCCCCCTGAAACAGACAGCGGGGACTACGTCTTTAAAACAAGCTTTCTTATTGCAGATATGGTCATTCATTTCAAAGGCTTACATATGGAAACATGGACTCTTCCCAGACGTCTTCCTGTATCCTCATCTCTCCTATGTCCTGGACCAGGCTTTGGATAAATACATCTCTCTTAGCCATGATAAAATCGATACGCCATGAATTTATTAATTTTAGAAAAACTGATAAACAATGTATTAAATTATTCTATAATTACTGGATTGGCCAATTAATTCATATGAAGGGGAACGTACAGTATGGTGGCTTGGCCGTGTATGGGAGTTTCATGTATTCAATGATTTTGTACATACACTACTTGGAAATTACAGTTACCTTTACAAGGTTACTTCTAAAACATTGGTAAAAAAATTATTATTACCTTTTACCCCTTTTTTCTCCCCAATTTCGTGTTATCCAATTGGTAGTTACAGTCTTGTCCCATCGCTGCAACTCCCTTACGGACTCAGGAGAGGCGAAGGTCGAGAGCCGTGCATCCTCCGAAACACGACCCCGCCAAGCCGCACTGCTTCTTGACACCCTACTCGCTTAACCCGGAAGCCAGCCACACCAACGTGTCGGAGGAAACACCGTACAGCTGGTGACTGCAGTCAGCGTGCATGCGCCTGGCACGCCACAGGGAGTTGCTGGAGCGCAATGGGACAAGGACATCTCAGCCAGTCAAACCCTCCACCAACCAGGACGACGCTGGGCCAATTGTGCGCCGCCTCATGGGTCTCCCGGTCACGGCCTGCTGGGATCGAACCCGGATCTGTAGTGACGCCTCCAGCACTGCGATTCAGTGCCTTAGACCGCTGTGCCACTCGGGAGGCACATCTTAAACTTTTGGATCCTAGATTATTGTTACGTTCCCCAGTTTCTGTGTTCTGGTTTGTATTTGAGTGTGTGTGTTTCAGGAGATAGATTCCTGAAAACTCCCCAAGCAGCTGATTGGTCGACTCCAGGCTAATTGATGATTGAAGCTGACCCCGCCCCCTCGTCAAGAAGCAGCTGACTCTAATCACCATTGCCACCTGAAGATATAAAAGCCAGTGTTCTGTTCAGAAGAGAAATGATTAGAGAGAGAGAGATTGAATGTTTTGGAGAAATCATTAGAGAGAGAGCGAGAGATGACAGGCAGGCTGAGATCCTTGCTGGAGAATTAGATTGTGATATAGTGTAGGTTGTTTAACAGAAAGTGTGGTATGTAATGTGTTAGTTGTTGTTGGTAGCAGCTTTGATATGTTCTGTGTTTGTTGCTTTGTCAAAGCTTCTTTAGTGGCCTGAGTTAGTTTACTCAGTTTTGTTGTAAAGTGTTTGTGAAATTGTTAATAATTATTCTGTTTCATTTGTTCCCAGGGGGGAAGGGGAAGGCTCTTAGGGAGTGCTTAGGCAAGAGGCCCGAGGGCATACATATACCCGTAGTATATTCAATGTCTAGGCACACTAGGTAAGACCTGGGCGGACCACCCCCTGTATTTTGGTTAGGGCACCAGGTGGTGCTAAGTTAGGTAAGTTAAGTGGGTAGGCAGGTTAGATAGGAGAGGGGGAGCTTTGATATTTACTTTCTTTCCTTTGGTTCTGTCTAGCCCCTTTTCCCCATATTACCGTGTAGGAAATAAATCCTAGTAACGGTAAATTCTGCCTTTGTCGTCCTTTCTCGCACCTACCTCTTTCGCTTCACGTTGAGTTGCAGCAGGGAGTTGCGTTCCCTCTTTATAGAGGCGTGCGTAACAATTATGTAGATTGCACAGGGCAATATTATGAGATAGAGATTTGAAATATGCTCCATCAGACACAAAGTTCAAATGTAACATTACTGTATTCTCCTTAAAAAGCTGGACTCCAGCTGCTTTTCAAATAAACAATTTGATTCATTTCAAATAGTTTCTAAACTTAGAATCAAGCTATGACTTCCTTTTCTCCTCAGTCTCTGCAAACACATTTTCATTTACAATCCCTGAGAAACTCTGAGAATTCTAAGGCAAAGTTTTGTGTTCCTAAGAATTGATGACTCGTCTGAGGAGTGGGAGACCACACAGTAAATACCAGTAAACTCTCACCACTAACGGGACAAGTCCCCTTCTAAGGTAACGCAATGACACAGTCATCCCACTAAGAATAACACTGTCATATCAGTGACTAAAGTAACAGGCTATGACTGACACACTGGCTATGGAGACATGGAGAGCTGGCCAGAGAGTGTGTGTGTGTGTATAGGGGCCCCAGGTCCTCAACACTCCCAGAGTCACATATTTACACTCCAACAGGGGAGCGGGTGGGAGATGGGAGCAGCTCAGCACCCCTACACAGCTGACCTGACCAGGGATGAGAGGAACAAGAAAGAGGGGAGAAAGAGAGAGCAGAGACAGAGAGAGAGTGAGTGAGAATGAGAGAAAGGGAAGGAGAGAGAGAACAAAAAAGTGCAAAGGTTGCGGCACAATGACACAAAAGAGAGAAAGAGAGTGAGAAGAGGAAAGGAGAAAGCGATGTAGAAGGGAGGGAGGAAGAGAGAGGTAGAAGGGAGGAAGGAAGAGAGGTAAAAGGGAGGAAGGAAGAGAGAGGTAAAAGGGAGGGTGGGAGGGAGGGCGGGATGGAGGGGTAGAAGGGAGAGGTAGAAGGGAGGGAGGGAGAGGTAGAAGGGAGGGAGGGAGAGGTAGAAGGGAGGAAGGGAGAGAGAGGTAAAAGGGAGGAAGGGAGAGCGAGGTAGAAGGGAGGAAGGGAGAGAGAGGTAAAAGGGAGGAAGGGAGAGAGAGGTAGAAGGGAGGAAGGGAGAGAGAGGTAGAAGGGAGGGAGGGAGAGGTAGAAGGGAGGGAGAGGTAGAAGGGAGGGAGGGAGAGGTAGAAGGGAGGGAGAGGTAGAAGAGAGGTAGGGAAAGTGAGAGAGGTAGAAGGGAGGAAGGAAGAGAGAGGTAAAAGGGAGGAAGGAAGAGAGAGGTAAAAGGGAGGAAGGGAGAAGGAGGGGTAGAAGGGAGGTAGGGAGAGAGAGAGAGGTAGAAGGGAGGGCGAGAGAGAGAGGTAGAAGGGAGGGAGGGAGAGGTAAAAGGGAGGTAGGGAGAGCGAGAGACAGGTAGAAGGGAGGCGGAGAGGTAGAAGGGAGGGGGGAGAGGAAGAAGGGAGGGGGGAGAGGTAGAAGGGAGGTAGGGAGAGGAAGAAGGGAGGGGGGAGAGGTAGAAGGGAGGGGGGAGAGGAAGAAGGGAGGGAGAGAGAGGAAGAAGGGAGGGAGGGAGAGATAGAAGGGAGGGGGGAGAGGTAGAAGGGAGGGGGGAGAGGTAGAAGGGAGGTAGGGAGAGGTAGAAGGGAGGTAGGGAGAGGAAGAAGGGAGGGGGGAGAGGTAGAAGGGAGGGGGGAGAGGTAGAAGGGAGGGGGGAGAGGTAGAAGGGAGGGGGGAGAGGTAGAAGGGAGGTAGGGAGAGGAAGAAGGGAGGTAGGGAGAGGAAGAAGGGAGGGGGGAGAGGTAGAAGGGAGGGGGAGAGGTAGAAGGGAGGTAGGGAGAGGTAGAAGGGAGGTAGGGAGAGGAAGAAGGGAGGGGGGAGAGGTAGAAGGGAGGGGGGAGAGGAAGAAGGGAGGGGGGAGAGGTAGAAGGGATGGGGGAGAGGTAGAAGGGAGGGGGGAGAGGTAGAAGGGAGGTAGGGAGAGGAAGAGGGGAGGGGGGAGAGGAAGAAGGGAGGGGGGAGAGGAAGAAGGGAGGGGGGAGAGGTAGAAGGGAGGGGGGAGAGGTAGAAGGGAGGGGGGAGAGGTAGAAGGGAGGGGGGAGAGGTAGAAGGGAGGTAGGGAGAGGTAGAAGGGAGGGGGGAGAGGTAGAAGGGAGGTAGGGAGAGGTAGAAGGGAGGGGGGAGAGGTAGAAGGGAGGTAGGGAGAGGAAGAAGGGAGGGGGGAGAGGTAGAAGGGAGGGGGGAGAGGTAGAAGGGAGGTAGGGAGAGGTAGAAGGGAGGTAGGGAGAGGAAGAAGGGAGGGGGAGAGGTAGAAGGGAGGGGGGAGAGGTAGAAGGGAGGGGGGAGAGGTAGAAGGGAGGGGGGAGAGGTAGAAGGGAGGTAGGGAGAGGAAGAAGGGAGGGGGGAGAGGAAGAAGGGAGGGGGGAGAGGTAGAAGGGAGGGGGGAGAGGTAGAAGGGAGGGGGGAGAGGTAGAAGGGAGGGGGGAGAGGTAGAAGGGAGGTAGGGAGAGGAAGAAGGGAGGGGGGAGAGGTAGAAGGGAGGTAGGGAGAGGAAGAAGGGAGGGGGGAGAGGTAGAAGGGAGGGGGGAGAGGAAGAAGGGAGGGAGGGAGAGGAAGAAGGGAGGGAGGGAGAGGTAGAAGGGAGGGAGGGAGAGGTAGAAGGGAGGTAGGGAGAGGAAGAAGGGAGGGGGGAGAGGTAGAAGGGAGGGGGGAGAGGTAGAAGGGAGGGGGGAGAGGTAGAAGGGAGGGGGGAGAGGTAGAAGGGAGGTAGGGAGAGGAAGAAGGGAGGGGGGAGAGGAAGAAGGGAGGGAGGGAGAGGTAGAAGGGAGGTAGGGAGAGGAAGAAGGGAGGGGGGAGAGGTAGAAGGGAGGGGGGAGAGGTAGAAGGGAGGGGGGAGAGGTAGAAGGGAGGGGGGAGAGGTAGAAGGGAGGTAGGGAGAGGAAGAAGGGAGGGGGGAGAGGAAGAAGGGAGGGGGGAGAGGTAGAAGGGAGGGGGGAGAGGTAGAAGGGAGGGGGGAGAGGTAGAAGGGAGGGGGGAGAGGTAGAAGGGAGGTAGGGAGAGGAAGAAGGGAGGGGGGAGAGGTAGAAGGGAGGTAGGGAGAGGAAGAAGGGAGGGGGAGAGGTAGAAGGGAGGTAGGGAGAGGTAGAAGGGAGGTAGGGAGAGGAAGAAGGGAGGGGGGAGAGGTAGAAGGGAGGGGGGAGAGGTAGAAGGGAGGTAGGGAGAGAAGAAGGGAGGGGGGAGAGGAAGAAGGGAGGGGGGAGAGGTAGAAGGGAGGGGGGAGAGGTAGAAGGGAGGGGGGAGAGGTAGAAGGAAGGGGGGAGAGGTAGAAGGGAGGTAGGGAGAGGAAGAAGGGAGGGGGGAGAGGTAGAAGGGAGGTAGGGAGAGGAAGAAGGGAGGGGGGAGAGGTAGAAGGGAGGGGGGAGAGGAAGAAGGGAGGGGGGAGAGGAAGAAGGGAGGGGGGAGAGGTAGAAGGGAGGGAGGGAGAGGAAGAAGGGAGGGGGGAGAGGTAGAAGGGAGGTAGGGAGAGGAAGAAGGGAGGGGGGAGAGGTAGAAGGGAGGGGGGAGAGGAAGAAGGAGGGAGAGAGAGGAAGAAGGGAGGGAGGGAGAGGTAGAAGGGAGGGGGGAGAGGTAGAAGGGAGGGAGGGAGAGGTAGAAGGGAGGGGGGAGAGGAAGAAGGGAGGGGGGAGAGGTAGAAGGGAGGGAGGGAGAGGTAGAAGGGAGGGAGGGAGAGGTAGAAGGGAGGTAGGGAGAGGAAGAAGGGAGGTAGGGAGAGGAAGAAGGGAGGGAGGGAGAGGTAGAAGGGAGGGAGGGAGAGGTAGAAGGGAGGTAGGGAGAGGAAGAAGGGAGGGGGGAGAGGTAGAAGGGAGGGGGGAGAGGTAGAAGGGAGGGGGGAGAGGTAGAAGGGAGGGGGGAGAGGTAGAAGGGAGGTAGGGAGAGGAAGAAGGGAGGGAGGGAGAGGTAGAAGGGAGGTAGGGAGAGGAAGAAGGGAGGGGGGAGAGGTAGAAGGGAGGGGGGAGAGGTAGAAGGGAGGGGGGAGAGGTAGAAGGGAGGGGGGAGAGGTAGAAGGGAGGTAGGGAGAGGAAGAAGGGAGGGGGGAGAGGAAGAAGGGAGGGGGGAGAGGTAGAAGGGAGGGGGGAGAGGTAGAAGGGAGGGGGGAGAGGTAGAAGGGAGGGGGGAGAGGTAGAAGGGAGGTAGGGAGAGGAAGAAGGGAGGGGGGAGAGGTAGAAGGGAGGTAGGGAGAGGAAGAAGGGAGGGGGGAGAGGTAGAAGGGAGGGGGGAGAGGAAGAAGGGAGGGGGGAGAGGAAGAAGGGAGGGGGGAGAGGTAGAAGGGAGGGAGGGAGAGGAAGAAGGGAGGGGGGAGAGGTAGAAGGGAGGTAGGGAGAGGAAGAAGGGAGGGGGGAGAGGTAGAAGGGAGGGGGGGAGAGGAAGAAGGGAGGGAGAGAGAGGAAGAAGGGAGGGAGGGAGAGGTAGAAGGGAGGGGGGAGAGGTAGAAGGGAGGGAGGGAGAGGTAGAAGGGAGGGGGGAGAGGAAGAAGGGAGGGGGGAGAGGTAGAAGGGAGGGAGGGAGAGGTAGAAGGGAGGGAGGGAGAGGTAGAAGGGAGGGAGGGAGAGGAAGAAGGGAGGTAGGGAGAGGAAGAAGGGAGGGAGGGAGAGGTAGAAGGGAGGGGGGAGAGGTAGAAGGGAGGGGGGAGAGGAAGAAGGGAGGGAGGGAGAGGAAGAAGGGAGGGGGAGAGGTAGAAGGGAGGGAGGGAGAGGTAGAAGGGAGGTAGGGAGAGGAAGAAGGGAGGGGGGAGAGGTAGAAGGGAGGGAGGGAGAGGAAGAAGGGAGGGGGGAGAGGTAGAAGGGAGGGAGGGAGAGGTAGAAGGGAGGTAGGGAGAGGTAGAAGGGAGGGGGGAGAGGTAGAAGGGAGGGAGGGAGAGGAAGAAGGGAGGGGGGAGAGGTAGAAGGGAGGGAGGGAGAGGAAGAAGGGAGGGGGGAGAGGTAGAAGGGAGGGAGGGAGAGGAAGAAGGGAGGGGGGAGAGGTAGAAGGGAGGGAGGGAGAGGAAGAAGGGAGGGGGGAGAGGTAGAAGGGAGGGAGGGAGAGGTAGAAGGGAGGGGGGAGAGGAAGAAGGGAGGGGGGAGAGGAAGAAGGGAGGGGGGAGAGGTAGAAGGGAGGGGGGAGAGGTAGAAGGGAGGGAGGGAGAGGTAGAAGGGAGGGGGGAGAGGTAGAAGGGAGGGGGGAGAGGAAGAAGGGAGGGGGGAGAGGTAGAAGGGAGGGAGGGAGAGGAAGAAGGGAGGGGGGAGAGGTAGAAGGGAGGGAGGGAGAGGAAGAAGGGAGGGAGAGAGAGGAAGAAGGGAGGGAGGGAGAGGTAGAAGGGAGGGGGGAGAGGTAGAAGGGAGGGAGGGAGAGGTAGAAGGGAGGGGGGAGAGGAAGAAGGGAGGTAGGGAGAGGAAGAAGGGAGGGAGGGAGAGGTAGAAGGGAGGGAGGGAGAGGTAGAAGGGAGGGGGGAGAGGAAGAAGGGAGGGAGGGAGAGGAAGAAGGGAGGGGGGAGAGGTAGAAGGGAGGGAGGGAGAGGAAGAAGGGAGGGGGGAGAGGTAGAAGGGAGGGAGGGAGAGGAAGAAGGGAGGGGGGAGAGGTAGAAGGGAGGGAGGGAGAGGAAGAAGGGAGGGGGGAGAGGTAGAAGGGAGGGAGGGAGAGGAAGAAGGGAGGGGGGAGAGGTAGAAGGGAGGGAGGGAGAGGTAGAAGGGAGGGGGGAGAGGAAGAAGGGAGGGGGGAGAGGAAGAAGGGAGGGGGGAGAGGTAGAAGGGAGGGGGGAGAGGTAGAAGGGAGGGAGGGAGAGGTAGAGAAGGGAGGGAGGGAGAGGTAGAAGGGAGGGAGGGAGAGGTAGAAGGGAGGTAGGGAGAGGAAGAAGGGAGGGGGGAGAGGTAGAAGGGAGGGGGGAGAGGTAGAAGGGAGGGGGGAGAGGTAGAAGGGAGGGGGGAGAGGTAGAAGGGAGGTAGGGAGAGGAAGAAGGGAGGGAGGGAGAGGTAGAAGGGAGGTAGGGAGAGGAAGAAGGGAGGGGGGAGAGGTAGAAGGGAGGGGGGAGAGGTAGAAGGGAGGGGGGAGAGGTAGAAGGGAGGGGGAGAGAGGTAGAAGGGAGGTAGGGAGAGGAAGAAGGGAGGGGGGAGAGGAAGAAGGGAGGGGGGAGAGGTAGAAGGGAGGGGGGAGAGGTAGAAGGGAGGGGGGAGAGGTAGAAGGGAGGGGGGGAGAGAGTAGAAGGGAGGTAGGGAGAGGAAGAAGGGAGGGGGGAGAGGTAGAAGGGAGGTAGGGAGAGGAAGAAGGGAGGGGGGAGAGGTAGAAGGGAGGGGGGAGAGGAAGAAGGGAGGGGGGAGAGGAAGAAGGGAGGGGGGAGAGGTAGAAGGGAGGGAGGGAGAGGAAGAAGGGAGGGGGGAGAGGTAGAAGGGAGGTAGGGAGAGGAAGAAGGGAGGGGGGAGAGGTAGAAGGGAGGGGGGAGAGGAAGAAGGGAGGGAGAGAGAGGAAGAAGGGAGGGAGGGAGAGGTAGAAGGGAGGGGGGAGAGGTAGAAGGGAGGGAGGGAGAGGATAGAAGGGAGGGGGGAGAGGAAGAAGGGAGGGGGGAGAGGTAGAAGGGAGGGAGGGAGAGGTAGAAGGGAGGGAGGGAGAGGTAGAAGGGAGGGAGGGAGAGGAAGAAGGGAGGTAGGGAGAGGAAGAAGGGAGGGAGGGAGAGGTAGAAGGGAGGGGGGAGAGGTAGAAGGGAGGGGGGAGAGGAAGAAGGGAGGGAGGGAGAGGAAGAAGGGAGGGGGGAGAGGTAGAAGGGAGGGAGGGAGAGGTAGAAGGGAGGTAGGGAGAGGAAGAAGGGAGGGGGGAGAGGTAGAAGGGAGGGAGGGAGAGGAAGAAGGGAGGGGGGGAGAGGTAGAAGGGAGGGAGGGAGAGGTAGAAGGGAGGTAGGGAGAGGTAGAAGGGAGGGGGGAGAGGTAGAAGGGAGGGAGGGAGAGGAAGAAGGGAGGGGGGAGAGGTAGAAGGGAGGGAGGGAGAGGAAGAAGGGAGGGGGGAGAGGTAGAAGGGAGGGAGGGAGAGGAAGAAGGGAGGGGGGAGAGGTAGAAGGGAGGGAGGGAGAGGAAGAAGGGAGGGGGGAGAGGTAGAAGGGAGGGAGGGGAGAGGTAGAAGGGAGGGGGGGAGAGGAAGAAGGGAGGGGGGAGAGGAAGAAGGGAGGGGGGAGAGGTAGAAGGGAGGGGGGAGAGGTAGAAGGGAGGGAGGGAGAGGTAGAAGGGAGGGGGGAGAGGTAGAAGGGAGGGGGGAGAGGAAGAAGGGAGGGGGGAGAGGTAGAAGGGAGGGAGGAGAGAGGAAGAAGGGAGGGGGGAGAGGTAGAAGGGAGGGAGGGAGAGGAAGAAGGGAGGGAGAGAGAGGAAGAAGGGAGGGAGGGTAGAGGTAGAAGGGAGGGGGGAGAGAGTAGAAGGGAGGGAGGGAGAGGTAGAAGGGAGGGGGGAGAGGAAGAAGGGAGGTAGGGAGAGGAAGAAGGGAGGGAGGGAGAGGTAGAAGGGAGGGAGGGAGAGGTAGAAGGGAGGGGGGAGAGGAAGAAGGGAGGGAGGGAGAGGAAGAAGGGAGGGGGGAGAGGTAGGAAGGGAGGGAGGGAGAGGAAGAAGGGAGGGGGGAGAGGTAGAAGGGAGGGAGGGAGAGGAAGAAGGGAGGGGGGAGAGGTAGAAGGGAGGGAGGGAGAGGAAGAAGGGAGGGGGGAGAGGTAGAAGGGAGGGAGGGAGAGGAAGAAGGGAGGGGGGAGAGGTAGAAGGGAGGGAGGGAGAGGTAGAAGGGAGGGGGGAGAGGAAGAAGGGAGGGGGGAGAGGAGAGAAGGGAGGGGGGAGAGGTAGAAGGGAGGGGGGAGAGGTAGAAGGGAGGGAGGGAGAGGTAGAAGGGAGGGGGGAGAGGTAGAAGGGAGGGGGGAGAGGAAGAAGGGAGGGGGGAGAGGTAGAAGGGAGGGAGGGAGAGGAAGAAGGGAGGGGGGGAGAGGTAGAAGGGAGGGAGGGAGAGGAAGAAAGGGAGGGGGGAGAGGTAGAAGGGAGGGAGGGAGAGGTAGAAGGGAGGGGGGAGAGGTAGAAGGGAGGTAGGGAGAGGAAGAAGGGAGGTAGGGAGAGGAAGAAGGGAGGGGGGAGAGGAAGAAGGGAGGGGGGAGAGGTAGAAGGGAGGGAGGGAGAGCGAGAGAGAGGTAGAAAGGGAGGGGGGGAGAGGTAGAAGGGAGGGAGGGAGAGGAAGAAGGGAGGGAGAGAGAGGTAGAAGGGAGGGAGGGAGAGGAAGAAGGGAGGGAGAGAGAGGTAGAAGGGAGGGAGGGAGAGGTAGAAGGGAGGGAGGAGAGGTAGAAGGGAGGGGGGAGAGGAAGAAGGGAGGGGGGAGAGGTAGAAGGGAGGGAGGGAGAGGAAGAAGGCAAAGGGAGGGAGAGGAAGAAGGGAGGGGGGAGAGGTAGAAGGGAGGGAGGGAGAGGTAGAAGGGAGGGAGGGAGAGGAAGAAGGGAGGGGGGAGAGGTAGAAGGGAGGTAGGGAGAGGAAGAAAGGGAGGGGGAGAGAGGAAGAAGGGAGGGGGGAGAGGTAGAAGGGAGGTAGGGAGAGGAAGAAGGGAGGGGGGAGAGGAAGAAGGGAGGGGGGAGAGGTAGAAGGGAGGGAGGGAGAGCGAGAGAGAGGTAGAAGGGAGGGGGGAGAGGTAGAAGGGAGGGAGGGAGAGGAAGAAGGGAGGGAGAGAGAGGTAGAAGGGAGGGAGGGAGAGGAAGAAGGGAGGGAGAGAGAGAGAGGTAGAAGGGAGGGGGGAGAGGTAGAAGGGAGGGGGGAGAGGTAGAAGGGAGGGAGGGAGAGGAAGAAGGGAGGGAGAGAGAGGTAGAAGGGAGGGGGGAGAGGTAGAAGGGAGGGGGGAGAGGTAGAAGGGAGGGAGGGAGAGGAAGAAGGGAGGGAGAGAGAGGTAGAAGGGAGGGAGGGAGCGTTCCAAACCTTTCACATCTGTTATTGGTTTGTCCAGAACTGGGAAGAAAATAGCAGGAAGCGTTGAGGTTGTGGCGGAAGATGAAAAGACTAGAGAAATGAATAAAAAAACATGTGTCGTACTGCACTGTGGCCGACTGGATATGTCCCACGGATTATCCCTGGTGGAGCTGCCAGCTCTGGACACAGTCATACACACACACATTGATAAACACACACGCAAGCACACTCACACACATATGGGTGCATGCACACGCACACACACAAGGGAAGAAGCCTCCCTTCATCCATAACGCTGCTTGGCATCCACACACACTCCCTGTCTTCATAACAGTGTTGGAGTCAGATCTCCTCCTGTGGCCTATGCACTGGTGTCAAACAAAAACCCCAAGCTATCGTTGGCCAAACATAGACTTTCCCTGCTACACATCCCCTTTCACTCTCTATCACAGCTGAAGTCAGTGATCATACTGTGCTCCAAACAGTATGACACTTAATTAACACAAAACATATCAGATAATTTGTACTGTATGAACACACACACACACACACACACACACACACACACACACACACACACACACACACACACACACACACACACACACACACACACACACACACACAACAACACTGTACAACAAAGCAGAGTGGTGGCAATTAACTTCACACACACTAACATAACCCATCATATTGTGCACAAATATACACACACGGACACACACACGGACACACACAATCACCCCCGATGCCGTACGACAAACGCCAAACGGCGGCCATTAAAATCTCGTCACCCCCGCAGCTGTCCCCCCCGTGGCTAACGAGCGGGCGTGGCGGGCAGGTAACGGCATCTGCCCGATTATGCAGAACGCAAAAAAATAGAATGAATGACAGAAGAGGAGGGGAGAAAGTTAAAGAGCATCCCACAGATCATTACCAGTAATAAGTGACTACTGTCACCGCCTGTCAGCGGGGATGGACCAATCAATAGGGTCATTTCCCATCATAATAGCTAGCGAAGATGGTATCATGGTGCTGTGTTCATACACACACACACACATCTTTTATACACTTTCACACACACACACACACACACACACACACACACACACACACACACACACACACAAACACACACACACACACACACATTTACCGTACCGTGTTCCTGGC
>NC_074669.1:42439708-42499708 GCF_029448725.1 Salvelinus fontinalis
GGGTAGAGTGTATTAGTACTGTGTGCTATGGGTAGAGTGTATTAGTACTGTGTGCTATGGGTAGAGTGTATTAGTACTGTGTGCTGTGGGTAGAGTGTATTAGTACTGTGTGCTATGGGTAGAGTGTATTAGTACTGTGTGCTATGGGTAGAGTGTATTAGTACTGTGTGCTATGGGTAGAGTGTATTAGTACTGTGTGCTGTGGGTAGAGTGTATTAGTACTGTGTGCTATGGGTAGTTGTTACCTTCTAATAGCAGGTGGTGTCTGCTGTGTGAGCCTCTTCCTGGTTACAGAGGAATCTGGGTATTGTAGTGTAAATGAATAGAGTGGTAATATATAGTATAGTTAGTCACCTTCTGATAAGAGGTGGTGTCTGCAGTGTGAGCCTCTTCCTGGTTGCGTAAGACGCTTTGTGTGTCCAGGTTGAGTCCCTCTAGCTGCTGGATGAGCTGGGCCTGCTCTGCAGCATGTTCACTACTCTGTCTGTACAGGGCCTGCACCTCCTGCAGCTCACGCCTGCGTAGAAACACACACACACAAAGCAACATCAAATACCTACTATACAAACGTATTCAAAATATTAATAATTCTTGACCTATCTGTGGCATAATGATACAAGACGTTACAAGACAATCTTACTAAAGCACAATGACATCTTCAATCACTTATAACACACAGAGCGTTTCCCTGAGCCGGATGTGACAGGCTGACATGTCTCAGTGACACCACGCTAAGACACAAAGTAGTTAAAAAAGGTGAGATTACCCACAAAGGCTCCTGGGTTTTCACCGTTTTATCATATTGACTAAAGCTTAGCCAAAGCCTGCACCATTTCCCCTCCTCTCTCCCTGACTCTGCCTCTCCAAAGCTCTCCAAAGCACATCTGGTATGCAGGGCTTATCAACTGGTTCTAGACGAGGATGTGTGTGTCGCCTCGGAGCCTCGGGGTGGAGAGACGGCTAGAGCCTCTCGCACACATTGAGCAGTTGGGCGCACACACACACACACACTACTCTAAACGGGTTTAACTGAGACTGTAGTGGATAATGAAAGCCACATAAAAGTAAATCTAATTCAGCAAGATTATAAATTGATATGGCACATATTTTAATTGAGGGTCATTTCACTGTACAATTTATACTTAAAAGGTATACAAAAACAACATGACAGACCAATTTGAATGCATGACAAATATTGCCTGTGACATTTACTTCATTGTGCATTGTATCCATGACGATGCCAAATCACAGATGTCATGGCACATCGCACAGCAGTTTACATTTATTTTGAATGCAAGGTGTCCAAGAGTGACCTGAAAGGCGTCTGTCACCATACAATGTATTTTTATAATGTTTTATTATCTGACCCGAGTTGGGTGACGTGTTGGTCCCTCTGTGCCACCTCCTTCTGCCTGGAGGAGAGGAGGTCTGCCAGGCTGCTGCACTGGGCCTGAAGGTCTGCCACCTGCCGCTGGGCATCACTCAGATCACCCTCCATCTCCTGCCATGGTGGAGGACAAGAAGAGGACTATCAGTCAATCAATCAACTAATCAATCAAATGTACTTAAGTCTGTTTACAGCAACAGTCGTAACAAAAACATGCTGTGTAGTCCACAGACCACAGGTGTCAAACTCATTCCACGGGGGGCCGAGTGTCTGCGGGTTTTCGCTCCTCCCTTGTCCTTGATTGAGGAATGAAGGTCACTGATTAGTAAGGAACTCCCCTCACCTGGTTGTCTAGGTCTTAACTGAAAGGAAAAACCTAAAACCAGCAGACACTAGGCCCTCCGGGGAATGAGTTTTACACCCCTGGTCTAGAGGAAGCTGCACGACTCTGTTTTGTGTTTGTTCAACAGATGACTATGACTGTATTCCTCAGTGGATTTGGTAAAGGCTTGGTGTTCCTGTTTCCAAATGAGTTTCAGAGCGGCGTAGATGTGCTAATACAAAAGTCCACGTGAAAACAACGGCCAGAGGCCAGGACACAGTGTATGACCCGTCTCTGCCCTGACGGAGTCCTCTACGACGTTACCTGTTGATGCTGTGTTGCTGGACTCCACTAATGGCCAAACAACTCTTACCATTAAGAGGCAGAGAGATAAGAGGTCTGAGAGTGTCTGAACACTGAGGGTCATCTTAAAACTTCACAAGAGACTCTCTCATTTTAACGAGAGGCTACAATTACAGCGGGGCAGACCCGGCCGCCTGGCATCAAACACACAGGGGGCATCGGGACAAGTTTGACTGTAATTAAAAACTGCTTCAATCACCGACGCCGGTGAAATTAACTGTGAAATTAATGGCTGCAATTGAATGGCAGCAAATTAGCCACCGTGAAAGATGGCGCTAAGGATGGAGAGATAACAACACTACTAGTACATAAACAAAATCAGTGCATAGTTGTGACTTCTTGTAACTTTTTAATGTTCCAATCTTGAACAGACTTATGGTTGTAAATTGGTGTGGAATCCTTGTGCATTCCATGTGTTCCATCCATGTCTCAGAGTTGCATGGTATTAAAGCCTGATCAGGAGCAGAGCCAGGTGAGTGTCTGTCTGTCTGTGTCTGCTGATGTGATTGATGTGCATAGTAGAGTTGTTACTAGGGCCCTGTCATAATTACACCCTGGCCCTGACTTATTCAAAGCCCTCTCTTTCTCTCTCCTCCTCCTTCCCTCCCTCTCTGCCTGTCTCGCTCTCTGTCTGCCTGTCTCTCTCTCTGTCTGTCTCTCTCTCTCTTTTTCTGTCTGTGTCTCTCTCTCTTTGTCTGCCTGTCTCTCTCTCTGTCTGCCTGTCTCTCTCTCTGTCTGCCTGTCTCTCTCTCTGTCTGCCTGTCTCTCTTTCTATCTGTCTGTCGCTCAGGCAGTTGACTGGATGAGCGCTGATGAGAAATGACTGTTGGCTCGTACTGAGAAGAGTTGTGCTGTGTGCGTCAGCGGAGTGTGTCTGTCTGTCTGTGCGTGCGTGCGTGTTCGAGCCTCTGTGCTGTGTGCGTCCACGGAGCCCCCCCCCCCCCCCCCTACTATTGATGGGCAGTTGTGTTCTGTTCCAAGAGGGGAGTGGGACGGGTAGTGGTGGAAGTGGCTCCTGTGGGTTGACACTGATTGGTTGTCTGACTGTTTGAACAACATGTGTCCAGCGTGCTGCTGTGGTGATTCTTTTGTTGCGAGGCTGATTAGAGTGAGAGAGTAAAGTTGATACATAATAATGAGGAGGGGGAGAGATACATATCCCTGATTCTGCTAATAAGCTACACGAATAAGGAGAGGACTGAAACACTACAGTCGTCCAGTGATCACATCGGGGGACTTGGTCGGGGCTCGGCTTTTTCTTTTCCTCACCAGACGAGACTTGGGTCCAAAATGTTAAAAGTAATTATTTCTCCCACCCTCGGAACAGGGCCATCAATATTTAAAATCTGTGCTTTGAGAGAGGAATTATTTGACATTCATATATTGAGGAGGGAGAAAGAAGGAGGTTCAAGGTGTGTAGAAGAAACGGAACCCTTCCTCTGTGTGTGTGTGTGTGTGTGTGTGTGTGTGTGTGTGTGTGTGTGTGTGTGTGTGTGTGTGTGGTGTGTGGTGTGTGGTGTGTGGTGTATGTGTGTGTGTGTGTGTGTGGTGTGTGGTGTGTGGTGTGTGTGTGTGTGTGTGTACATGGGTTGGTCCCCGGTTCCCCCCTCCACATGGCATCTCTCTGTGTGTTACCTTGACTTTGGCGTCCGCGGCGTCTCTCTCCTCTCCGTGCCTCCTCTCCTGCCTCTGTGCCTGCTCCAGGTCACATCGCAGGGCAGAGCAGCAGGACTCTAATTCCTCCTTCTCCTCCTCCAGGGCCTCTTCTCTCCTCCTCCTCTCCTCCTTCACATCCTGAACGAAGAAGAGGGGGGGGGGCAGAAGTCACAGGGCCAGATAAACAACACTGACGGATGAAGAGAGGGAGCAAAGGAGAGAGAGGGAAAGAGAGAGGGGGGAAAAAAGTAGCATGGTGTTTTGAGGAGGATGAGATGGGATGAATATGTAGAATGTAAAGTCAGTGCTATTCTGTGCTTGGTTTGGGCCTCCGCTGCTCAGCTCCACTGTGGCCCCCCCCATGTGGCTCTCACGCATGTCTGATTGACAAGGTCACCTGTGCTGTGAGGCTGTGAGGGCCGGGGCTCACTCTGAGGCAGGTAACAGGGGCCACGCAGCTTCTCCCTTTAATGACAGGCCTCCTAATGAGAACACACTTCACTACAACATCCATTACATCTGATCCCAGCCTCCTTTGATGCTTCCCCCGCTCTAGGAGTTGGATTTTATGTTTTATTTTATCAGCGAGACCCCGCAATGCAAAGACGTATCCGCGGACCTCGAGATCACTCCTTTATTAATGAATCATAGCCTGGGTCCCATCAGGGCCGTAATTAGGGATAAGCCACATCATCACACGCCTTACTTTCACTCCCTCCATGGTCGATCATTAAGTATTTATCTATAGGCAAGTTATCGACTTCTCTCTCCCTCGCTATCTCTGGCTTTTCAGCAGTCTCAGTCTGCTCAAACCCCTCAGTTTGGATACATGTCAGAGAGAGAGATGAACCGATGAGAGAGAGAGAGAGAGAGAGAGAGAGAGAGAGAGAGAGAGAGAGAGAGAGAGAGAGAGAGAGAGAGAGAGAGAGAGATTAACCGATGAGAGAGAGAGTGAGAGATTAACCGATGAGAGAGGGAGAGAGAGAGAGAGAAAGAGAGAGATGAACCGATGAGAGAGAGAGAGAGAGAGAGAGAGAGAGAGAGAGAGAGCGAGAGAGAGAGAGATGAACCGATGAGAGAGAGAAATAAAGAGAGAGATGACCCAATGAGAGAGAGAGAGAGAGAGAGAGAGAGAGAGAGAGAGAGAGAGAGAGAGAGATGACCCAATGAGAGAGAGAGAGAGAGAGAGAGAGAGAGAGAGAGAGAGAGAGAGAGAGAGAGAGAGAGAGAGAGAGAGAGAGAGAGAGAGAGAGATGACCCAATGAGAGAGAGAGAGAGAGAGAGAGAGATGACCCAATGAGAGAGAGAGAGAGAGAGAGAGAGAGAGAGAGAGAGAGAGAGAGAGAGAGATGACCCAATGAGAGAGAGAGAGAGAGAGAGAATGACCCAATGAGAGAGAGAGAGAGATCTGGCCCGCTCCAGAGCGAGGAAAAACACATAGTCCGTGTTTATTTTCCTCCCTCTGCGTCTCTAAGTGATTTTGAGGCCTCAGGCTACAGTATAGCCCTGGGGGAAACGTCCTGTTTGGTGTCACAGTGAAAAGACTAGTAGTTGTCTACAAGGAGCCAGAGTGCAGAGGCTTCAAAGCTCAAAGCGGAGGCAGGCAGGCAGGCAGGCAGGCAGGCAGGCAGGCAGGCAGGCAGGCGGGTGCCACTGGAAATTTGTTCCAAACCTTAAGTTCTTGACTCTTATTCCCCAGCTTGCGGCGCAGAGCTGCCAGCTCCTTCTTCACTAGGCCTCTGTCCTCGTCCACAGCCATCTTCCTCTGGACCAGGTTGGTGATCTCCTGCTGTTGCCCTGTCACTCTCTGTTTCAGCCAATGGAGGGAGTGGGGGAGAGAGATTGAGAGAGAGAGAGAGAGAGAGAGAGAGAGAGAGAGAGAGAGAGAGAGAGAGAGAGAGAGAGAGAGAGAGAGAGAGCAAGCGAGAGAGAGGATTATAGATGGAAAGAGAGAAAAAAATAGATAGAGAAAAAGAGATAGATGAAGAGAGAGAGATGTGGAAAGAGAGAGAGAGAGAGACAAATAGAGAGATGGAGAGAGAGAGGTGGAAAGGGAGAGAGAAAGAAAGATAGATGGAAAGATAAAGAGAGAGAGACACGACGTTAGTCATCAACAGCAATCTTGGGCAACGGGAGTGAATAAACTATTTATGGATTTTGGAAGGAAGTAGGCATTACAGTAACTACAGGGGTCCCATTTTGGATCAATCAGAGGCTCCAATTGACAGAGAGGGTGACATTTAGTATGAGCCCCTGTAATCAAATGGCCACTAGTGAGGAAGACACAGTTCGATCTCATGTGAGGTCTAATTTACTCCACATCTAACCACTCTATCCAACTCATCTTCTGTGTCAGTTCGGTTCAGATCTGGCAGATACTGACAAGGCCTGTGACCGGGCCAGCACCTTCCCTCTAGCCCCTGATCTCAGAACAGCCCTCGCTTTCATAATACTGGCCTCAGTACACCTCCGTACACATGAGCCAACTCATGTACTGTAGGCCACACACTACTACTGTATGTGCTAACCTCACCACTTACAATGTTACACAATGAGCCAATTATATAGAATAAGAGCACTCTAATACTGTCTAATAGGTGTAGGCCTGTATAGAATAATGAACTACTGCTCTGTACATTTACAATACAGTTACCATGATAGCCTAATCAAAACGATGCTTCTCATCTTTACTAACAAACTAGAACAAAGGAATCAAAACGATGAAAAATGGTTCCATAATTTTAATGATCCATCTTTTTTTCTGTTCCTGCCGCCGAGTCTTCTGGCAGGCCTATAGCTGGGCGATTGTAGGAGGAGAGAGAGGAGGCTGCCCTTTTAACACTGCATCAGCTGGGCTCTGGCATGGCAGTAATCCACTGCAGGCTGCGGGTAGCTCTAAAATAACACCATGCTCTGGGATGCAATTAATTGCCATGTTGGGGGAATCGCTCAAATCTTTTCCAAGATGGTGGATTTACTAGACGCCTTCCTCTCCTCGTTCGCCATGCAAAAACGGGCTTTAATAGAGATTTATACGGGCGAAGTAGAAATAAATTCAAGCGTTGATAATGAGGTGGGCGAGAACAATTTCAACTCCAGTAGTGTTCGATTGGTAAGAAAAAGGTTTAGGGGAAGTTAAGAGGTCGAGGATAGAGAGATTAGCATTAAAAATTCCCAGTGCAGTTAAAAATGAAAGCTAATTATGTTACAAAAATGGAAGGGAGTGGAGACGAAAGAGAGCGGAGAAAGACAGAGGGAGAGAGAGAGAGGTGGTGAGAGAGAGAAAAAAATAAGTAGAAAGAGAGGAGAGGTAGAGAGGAGAGAGAGAGGGAAAGAGAGAGAGATGGGGGAAAGAGGTAAAGAGAGAGGAGAGAAGAGTGAAAGAGGAAAGAGGTAAAGAGAGAGGAGAGAAGAGAGAGAGAGAGGTAAAGAGAGAGGTAAAGAGAGAGGTAAGGGGAGAGGAAAAGAGAGAGAGAGAGAGGTAAAGAGAGAGGTAAGGGGAGAGGAAAAAAAGAGAGAGAGAGAGAGAGAGCGAGAGAGAGAGGAAAGAGGAAAGAGGAGAGAGAGAGAGAGGAAAGAGGAGAGAGAGGAGAGAGATCAAGAGAGAGGTAAGGGGAGAGGAAAAAAGAGAGAGAGAGAGAGAGAGGAAAGAGGAGAGAGGAAAGAGGAGAGAGAGAGGAGAGAGAGAGAGGGTGAGAGAGAGAGAGGTAGCGAGAGGAGGAAAAAATAAGAAAAGGAAAGACGATAGTGAAAGTTGGAGTGGAGACATTAAGAGGGCTAGCGTGAGGTTCTGTGTGGACTCAGCAGACCATCACATCTCCAGAAGAGTAAAGGGGGAAAAACCAATTAATCCCCATTTGGGTTCCTTTGGCCCAAATCTAGACGAGATGATGAATGTCAGTGGTCTGTGTGACACTGCACACAATCCTGACTATTAATGAGCTTCGCAAATAGGCCAGAACTTTACCAACCAGAACTTCTACTGCTCTTATAAAGAACTTTGGGGTGGGGGTGGAGTGCTGCTACTTTCAAGGTATAGTTTAGAAGCGAAGGGGCATGGAAATTATCCAGTTAAATATTACACTTATCTCAATGGTAACTTTCTTAATAATGCAATGTATTTGTAATATTCTAAACAGTTTGTTGTTTCTGCAGGCACACAAGATGATGTTGACGAATATTATGCAGTGAGTACGAACATACTGTCAGGTCTATTAAGACTTGAGCGGTGTCCAGTGGTCATCAAAGGTAGCCTAGTGGTCAAGATTTGGGCCGGTAACCGAAAGGTCGCTGGCTCAAATCCCCGAGCCAACTAGGTGAAAAATCTGCAGATGTAACCTTGAGCAAGGCACTTAACCCAAAATACTCCTGTAAGTCGCTTTGGAGGAGATCTGCTATATGACAACAACAAAATGATGTAAAAATGTAGATGGCGCGGCAGATGAATGAACCTGCCTGCGTCCTTTCCTTCATTCACCCTCGCAGTGACAGTGTTTGACCGATAACATGTTTGAAATCTGTGCCAGCACTCTTTTTCTCAGAACAAACAGAGCAGTGGTAAGAAAATAATGTGTAACCTTGATTGTGTTCCACAGCTCTGGCTAATTGTACATAGCTAAATCAGTGTTAAGATGAGTGAGGAGGGCGGGATAAACACACTGTTAAAGAGCTGCTGATGATAGCATTAGCGCCCGTCTCTCTGGGAGCGGATGGGATGATGTTAGCGTAGCATTAGCCAGCTGACAGAGAAGGTTGCTAATGTAATGACAGAAACTGACAGATGCTGCTGTTAAGGGACGATGATTAAGGGTAAATTAAAGTGTGTCGCCGTAATCATTATCTGTTCTAGCAGACTATAGAACACACTTACTGAGCCACTGTTATAGGTGGGTATAGAGTTAGCACTTGCGCTAGTGATAGGGCTTGCCTCAGACAAACCTGAGGCTTATGGGGCTTTTATACAACAGGACTGATTGACTGTAGGTTAGACTGGACTTGCACTCTCACTCAGACAGACTTCTATTTCAATGCATCGCTTCATATCAAATGGAAGAGAAATTCCTATGGGAGATTTCTCTGTTCGGACACCAGGATACGACACAGACGTGGTTCACTAACTATGCATTCCACATATCATAACAACAATACCTGGTCCAGCTCCTGGATCTTGTAGTCTTTGGCCTGCAGGATCTCCAGCACCTTGCGGTCCTTGGCTTCAGCTTTCCATTTCTCTCTGTTGGGGACGCAGAGAAACATAGAAATACAATGTTAATCTATGTCATTCTAGTTCTATGCAGAGTCATAGAAATAGAATCTGTCATTCTACTTCAACGGAGAGACAGCGGCAGAGCGGTGAAGTGACTGCGAGGCCCAGAGCTGAAGCATCGTTAGCAGCTCGTCTCCAACGACTCTCTGGTTCTGCTAATGATGATGGGTTTCATTTGGAGGCATTAGGGTGATGTGGTGGTGACAGACCCACTGACAGGATCTAGCATATGGCAAACGACAGCAAACAAGCTCATCTGAGGGGAAATGATAACTTCATTCGTATAATAAACGGGAAAACCCATTCAGTGCACAGGTTTACAGAGTATTGAATGTTATCAGAGAAGTGAATATGCCAAGTGCATGCAGTCTGTCACCCCTATGATAGCATATTATTTTAATGTCTAGTACATTAAATGACAGTTTGAAAACAAAACACAGAACCACTCAATATCAAGCAAATATCTGTGCCATAGACATATAACTGATGTTGTTTAACTCAGGCAACCAAATGAAAACAAAGAGGGCCTTAAAGAAAAGGAGGTCACAGGAAAAGAAGATAAACCCAAAGTTGTGTGTTCAAACACTCAGCGGGCTCCCTGGGCGCAGGCAGGCAGGCAGGCAGGCAGGCAGGCACCAGAAGTATGTCAATCAGCACCCCAGTGTCATTTCACTGTTCTCCAGATAAGGTAATTACCAGGACGACATCAAACCTGGAATCCTATTCAGCACACACACACAACGCAAACTTTTTCCCTCGCTCCCTCTCCGCCCCATTGGGCCATGCAGCAGCAGCCTCTTCCAGCAGCATATCTTTCATTCTGGCTCGCTCAGGCCTCTTTTCTCCTGTTCACTGTTTGGGGAGCGGAGACAAAAGAATAACAATTGGGGCCAGTTTGTTTCAACAGCTTCTTGAGATCACCAGGGAACCCCCCCCCCCCCAACCAACCCCCCACCTCTCCCCATTCCTCCACCCCAATCCAGGCCCCTCTCCTCCCTTTGCCTTGGCTGGCTCTCCCCCCAGAGGGACATTGAAATGAATGCCTGGTCTCCTCGGAGTCAAGCGCTACCTTGTATCCTTTGCCGTGTTAACCGTGTCCTGAGCAGCCATCCAATCGCTACAAGACCAGCTGGAATCCCCCACAGGCCCGGCGCTTGACTGGAGACGGCGCAATTATCATGTCAATATACCCGCCGTGTGCAGCGCGGTGCCAGTGTGCTGATAGACTACACACACACACTCTCTGGGTGCATGTTACCTAGGCCCCTGTGGACCAACATGCTTTGTTGGGTTTCCCTAGCCGGAGCTGTGGGGGATGGGGAAACTGCCTGAGACACAGACAGAGAGGATCCTGAACCTGGCACACATGTTTTCCCCCTGAAACCAACCGTCTGAGGCTCCTGCCAACTGACACGCTTTATTTTGTGTCTGATGCTCCAAAAGGCAGGGGAATGTAGAATACAGGCCTACTAGACCTGTTACATGAAAAGGAGCCAAAATCTTGGTATAATTGTCTTTTTTACTACATTTAGCATGAAAAGGACTCCATATCAAGGCCTAGGTCTACTACAGTACATTGAAATGCTTGTTATTAACAGAAATGAACAGTCTTTATTAAGAAATTAAATCCTGCACCACGATTCTTTAGAATCTTCCTTCTGTTTATGAGGAGCTTGATGTGGCTTTACGAAAACAACCTTTTGACACAGCATTTTAAATCAAACAACTTTCCAACAGAAGTTTTGAAAAGAACAGACATGCCTGAACTCACACTACTACCGTGTATCACTGCAGTAGTTCAAATACCTGAACCCCTGTTCTTCCCAACCAGTTCCCATGCTGATGTATTCTGTGAGGCTTAGCCGCCCCTCGCAAAAGGTCATCTTCAATCTAACGCTTTATCCCGTAAAAAACAAAGCACTTGGCAGTGAACGTTTTCCCAGTTTTAGAATGGGAGCCGAGCGAGACTGTTTTCATTAACGCGGGTGGTTTCCATGGCTGAGCAGCTAGACTGGAGATAAGAGGGCTTTAAGGAGCATCTGCACTATTCAGCCGTAAACCCACCAGAATATCCAAGGTGTCTCACACACACAACCTTGGATAACTTTCAGCAGACGTACTTCCCTGCCTACCTCTGTTTCACTTTGGAGATGGGATTTCTGGGAGATCTTAAAGCCCCTGAACATTTCTTCACAGGTTGTAGTATGGAGATTAGTTACAGGCCATGCTTTCAGAGATATAACGTATGGGTGAGAGGGAGCGGTGAAATTTCGGAGCAGTTTCAATTACTAACTCACCGTTCGACCACTAGACTGACGGCCTGGGTCAGGTCCGGATTGGCCACTTGGAGACGTTTCCATAGGGACCACACAAACTCCTTGTCAGCCTGTGAAAAGAACAAACAATTTCATGGTTATAAGATTTCACGGTTATGAATGAATGATTATACTCAAATCTTATTATTATGACTAAATCAAATCATTATGCTAAAACTGTGGCATGTGGTAAATCTTAATGAACCACACAGACACATAACACAGAAATACTGAAATTCATTTCCTATTTTTCGACATCCTTTCCCGAAATAATAACACTATTTCTCACATCTTAAAACGTAATTAGTGAAAGGCGATGTTATAGCAATTCTAAATGAAATACAAATAATTCAATGAGATGCTTGAATATATTAGCATATATGGGGGGGGGGGGGGGGGGCAACCCAATCAATAATTCAAATGGCTTATACAAAATAAAACTTTAGATGTGGTGTGCCTTCTCTAATCACGGTGCTGTCTTTACAGAGAGATTACTTTACTGGAGAATGACCTTCGGCTCAAGGGGAGGCTACATTGACACTTGTCATTATGCACAATTCATGACTGGGGAGTTGGAGATCAAACCAAAACAGCTGTTAAAGCAGCATTTCCCTTATTAATAAAGTGCATCTGATTCTGGGCGGTTTTCTCTGCAGCTCTGAAGTAACTAGCGGAGGAGAAGCACTAAACTGATGACAGAGAGAGTCCTGGAAGGCGCAGAGACACCTGAGAGCCTCCGCCCTTGACACATTTCACATTCAAATTGACTCGTCGCCCCAAAAAAACGGCGTTACGTTTTTTTTTTCTTAAGCTACATTACATTTAATGAGAAACATCTAAAAACTACATTTTCGGCCCACTAAAATATAGAATTATGCCAAATCGACTTAATATAAAATCATCTGTTAAATTATGTTCACATCATCACAAGATGAAAAGTCATCACTCCCACTGGAATCTACTGGTCTCCAATTAGCACATGAATTTTAAAACCCCATTCAAAAGTGTCTAATCAATTATTTACTAAATGGCAGAGGCAGACCTTGGTAGACCATGGGCTGAACATACAAAGTGGAGAGAGCAGAGTCGATCCTTATTGGATGAATAGAGATCTCACCAATCCTGGTCCTGCACTGCCGTTAATGACGAATTAAGAAATGGGGGCCTGACATCAAATAGGTGGTCTCGCTTCTCCTGGCCTATGGCTGCCATTAACCCTTACATACTGACAGTCAGACTCCTCGCCAGGACCCTCACCACCCATATCAAGGGCTTCTCCACAGTATTAGAGATGTATCGAATGTGTTTTTGATGATCACTGAATTATTAATTGTAATTGCAGACCTTGAAAGACCATGGGCTAAACATACTAAGTGGGCCTGGAATGCAGCCACATATTAATAAAATTAGCATGGTCAAGTAGGAACATTTTCTGGCCGACAGACGGGCCACTTTGTAGTTAATGGTGGTCCTGAGAACGCTGTGCCAGAGAATTTACACATTAATGGCATTTCAAATGCCACGATTTGAATGGTACACGGTACAACTAACACTGTCTAACAGTCACTAAGAGACAGACAGAATCATTGATGCTCTCTCTCTCCCCAGACCACCGACGAGAAGTGATTCATGTCAATTCAATAGATGAGAAATACAGTAACTGGTTGATGTAATGGAGGCCGTGAGTGACTTCGGTCTGGATCAGGTCTGACAGACAGGCCATACAAAGTAGTCCCTTGTAACTCAGTTGGTAGAGGATGACGCTTACAACGCTAGGGTTGTGGGTTCGAGTCCCACAGGGGACCAGTATGAAAATGTATGCACTCACTACTGTAAGTCGCTCTGGATAAGAGTGTCTTGTAAAATCTACAAATGCTGATCAGCGCTTTATACTGCACCTTGAAACGAGTAATACTCCCTTCAATACAATTTGGGATCATTGAACAGGAAAAGGCTCCACGCTCACTCACAATTCATTTTTTTTAGTTTTATTAAACAAGTTTAAAAGATTGACGTTTCAGCCTTCAACGACCATCTTCGGAATCTCAGAACACATCAAGACACAATAAATAAAAAATGAACTACTGTACACAAGCAATGATCTATGCTGGACTCAAAAGACATAGCCTTGTATAGTGTAGAGTGAAATATTTGTCAATATATTTGCCAATATACACACACTCACAGAGGTGAGCTTCTCCAAGATGTGCGTGTGAATATGCAAAGTGAGATACTGATTCCAGGTAAATCCACCGTTTATGTTTTTAGGCACCACCTGGTGGCGAGCCTGTAACGACAAGACAGAATCTCTCCATCACAGCATCAGAGAGAGAGAGACTGACTGAGGCTCGTTCAGGAGGATGCAACGTTATAGTATGTTC
Organism: Salvelinus fontinalis; assembly: GCF_029448725.1. NCBI lineage: Eukaryota > Metazoa > Chordata > Actinopteri > Salmoniformes > Salmonidae > Salvelinus > Salvelinus fontinalis. The sequence continues at coordinate 42,453,399 of NC_074669.1, forward strand.
TAGATAGAAATATAATGTGTAGATCAAATGTGTTTGTGATAACTGGGAGTTCAGTTCTATAAATCAGTTTCTATCTGCAACGTTCTAAATGCTGAAACTCATTGATTAGCCTATGACCCAAATATGAAATGGTCATAGCCTATGGTGCAGGGAATGTGCAGTAGCAAGGAAAAGGGCAAAAAGCTCAACTTCATGTAAATCTATCATTGCCATTGTGGTTACAGAGCTAGATGTATTACCTAAGTTGGTGCTGTATGGCTCAGTTGGTAGAGCATGGCGCTTGCACCGCCAGGGTTGTGGGTTCGATTCCCTGGGCCACCCATATGTAAAAAGAATGTATGCACACATGACTAAGCGTCTTTTAAATATCATATAAGTTGTGTCTATCAATATTTTCCTATGTTTATTAGTATCTTGCAGTGTAAGAACTTAGCTACTTCACAAGTGAACAGTTTCTAACGCAAGTTGAGATGTTTATAAACTGATTTATTTTAAACACAGAAAATATTGGCAACAACATAGCTAGATTCAGCTGTTGACAAAATAAACAATACCATCCAGCACAGTCACCTGGCATGTCACTAACTCCTCAGATAAACTCCTCACTTCTTCATTCAGCAGCATGATGCGGCTGCTGTCTCTAGTAGCCATCATAGAGCTGGAAAAGAGAAAAATAAAGAAAGTTATGGAGGCAGTACACATTTTCTCATTAATATACAGTAAGCTTCAGCGTTACAGTAGACAGCTAGCTACATAGACAACACTATACAGATAGATATACATTAGATTAGACGGTATACTAATATCGAGCCCGTGGTGATCAATGTTGTTGCTGCACTATTGATTTGGGAATAACGTTAGAGCTCTAGTGACAGAGACAAGTCAACAGGTGTTACTAATTGTCCTCGAGACTAGTGCCTGCAATGACATTCAGGTAGGTGGTCGTTTAATATTACATTAGTTAGCTAGCTACATATGGTCCTGTACCAGGAGGACATTTTCGTATGTAGTCTAGCTTCACTTCAACAAAGGACAAAAGGGAGAAGTAACTTTGGAGAGACCATAGAGACTAGCTGGTTTGCCAGTTAGCTAACGTTAGCTAGCCTATAACTGAACATGAGCTTAGCAGTGAAGCACGACCGTGCACTGCAACAGGTGTTCTACTCTGTTTAGTTAGCCAGTCAGCGGTAAGTAAACAAACATTACCTTGGGTGTTGACAACTTTCTCGGTCGGAGAGAGTAGCTAACGTTACAAAGCAAAGTAGGAAGAGCTAACGTTAGCAGCTAGCAGCTGGCTAAGTTGAACGTTAACGTTACATGTCAAAAGTCCATGCATTGAACAGCATCATCGTGGACGGTAAACAAACGTATCCTAAAGGACAACTGTATATTTATCCGTGCATATAGGGTATGTATTGCTGTCTACAAAATATAGCAAGACGAAATGCAAACTTTGAGTGAATCACACTGTTGTCAATAGCTACCGAGACGCTTTTCAATTTCAAACAAGCGCGCTGTTTTCCGTTTTTTACTTCCCCATACGTCAGCGTACTCCCCATACGTCAGCGTACTTCCCATACGTCAGCGTACTTCCCAAACGTCCGTTTTTACGACACGCCAACGTATTAGGAAGTAACTGAAAGCAGTGCTCAAATTGTTTGAAATGTCAAAGCATGTTGTAAAATACCTAATAGGAGATAACGTATTCATTTTCTGATTAGTATGTACTTTAGTAACGTCAATAATAGTGTAATTGCCTACTCGTGGTCTTCTCCTTTTTACAGTTAATGACTTACCACTTGCCCTACTTTTTAGTTTGGTAATTGTTTATCATTTGCAGTTAGTATGAATGTTTAACATTCTTGGTATGGAAAAAAAATCTGCTGTTTTGCTGGAGATGCAGCAACCTCCAGATTGCAGCAACCTATGGATGGACTCATGCTTGCATGCACTATCTGCCCTGTTAGACTTGCACTATGAGTGTCCAGACATGAAATGGGAGAAGAGATATTACAATGAAGAAATATGAGGACTGGCAACTCTGTTGTTCATTCACACAAATGTTGGTTCATCTGCTCTCTCTGTCTGTCTGGTCCTCCTGCCTGCCCGGCTGAGAAAAATAAAAGACAGAGAAAGAAAAAAAGAAATCAATTGACTTAGCACGATTAGGCTGTTCCTTGACCCACAAGCAGTGCCTCTCATTAGGATCCTCATTTGTGGAGCGGTTTCAGAGGCAGTAGACTGGCGCGTAATGCGCAACATCTGCCGTGTTAGACTTGCACAGACAGACACATGGCATTTCTCCTGTATGAATCAGCTTTTCTCTTCTCCTCTGCCTGCCTCCCAACAAAGCTCCTTGTTTAATGAAGATGGTGACCAATCATCCATTTAGGAGCCTGATTCTGGATCACTGGAAAAGGGGTTTGTTCCCCACTTCATATCATTACAGAGGAGGACAAACGTCACCAGTGACTTTCTATGGGGTCCCAGTCAGTGATTAGATGTATGACTAATTCAGGCCCATTACATCCAGATATCAGGTGCATGCACGGTTAGAAATAAATTGCCCCTCTATGGCTGCGTTCACAAAGGCAACCCAAGTCTGATCTTTTTTTCCACTAATTGGTCTGTTGACCAATCACATCAGATCTTTTCACATCAGCTATATTTCAGAGCTGATCTGATTGTTCAAAAGACCAATTAGTGAAAAAAATATCTGAATTGGGCTGCCTGTCTATATGCAGCCAATGTCATCCACAAACACCCAAAGTAAATATGACTAAATAACAATTACAACATCCTGTGTAAAAGGACGAATGTCATTTTAGTGATAAGTATAGGCCTATTTTATATAACATAATACCTCACATCCAGAAACATGATCCAATGTTTTTGGCAGAAGCCCCCCTATTCACACACATCCCCTTTTCATGTTATTTGGCCCTCGTTTCCAATACAGGTTACATTACTGCAACATGTTCCACCATGTTTTGACAGTGTGTCTTACGCGGTCTCTGAGGATGTCTGGAGCAGTGTGTCTCCCCTTTTAAGTGTTTGTTGTCTGTCCTCTTAATGACAGATTCATCTACATCTGAGGAACATTTTAGGCACATAAAACGCAGCTCTCAGCCAGACCCCTTCATCTCACCACTGATCTGTGCTTCCTGCATTTGAAAATAAAAAATACTTTTCAAGTCCTGACTGACTGAACACAAACTCTTGTCGTCTTTTGATTTGGCTCCTGTTCGTCTTTCATCACACCGTTTTAAGATGTGTGACAGGTTATATAGTTTTATTTAAGTTCATTATTCCGAGAAAAACAGGTGTTCCCGTGTGCAGTGTGTGTGTGCCCAGTTCTCTCCGGGTGCAATATACTGCCTGTTAGTCATCCTGAAATGTTAGTTGCCTGGAGATACATTTATAAGAGAAATACATTCAGTATACCGTCTCTTTATGTTGTCCTCCTCTCCTGTCAATTACAGACTAGTGTCTCGTGACAGACTGTTTCATAAATGTAGCACATGGTTTTGGGTGCAAAGATTAATTATACAGGACTTATGTGTTATTTTCAGGCTTACTGTGAATTAAGTGCATTGTATTGTCACTGTAAATTGATGGAGCATAAGAAAATCCCTCACATAGCAAATGCAGTGATATATAAGTCAGAAGAACATTATGTTAAAGATGTTAAATTGACTCTTGTGAGTCGAGGGTCTTTTAGGCCACTCAGCCCTAATTGCCACCAGTGTTCTGATGTGACGAGCCAGCCCATAAAATGAGTAGGCTTTACACTGTGGCAGTCCCAATGAGCATACTGTTCTCTTGCCTTCTCTCTCCACAGAGCCACATAGACAGAGAACAGTGAATAAAATAAAATCAGCACGGAGGTGGAGAAACGACACGGAATCTTGATCATGCAAATGCCTCCATCTGCATGAAAAATTCAGGAAACAAGTGACAAGCACCTGGTTGGCTGAGGAGGAGTGAGGGAGGAAGGGAAGCCGAGCCTGGAAGCGAGCGACATTCCGTGGAGAATTCCGGGGAAGTATAATTGTCTCCGCCTGCCACCTCAGGTAGGAGGACTGTCGTCTGCATAATAACGTTACCTTTGATTCCAACTGAGGGAGGTGAGAACCAACAGAACTAACAGGGGGCTTACGATCACACTGACTAAAGAGTCACAAGTCGTGTTGCCTTTGAAGAAACACAGGAAGTACAAGTGTCAGCTGGGATGTCAATTTGAACTCTGTTTAGCAGAACGTCTCTCTCATTCCGGAATGGAAATGAGATTCCAACCTGTGAGAGCACTGAGTCTCATATGACATCACAGTCACTTTGCTGCTCCACTGAGGGCTCTGTTCTCTGAGATGGGTTTCATTACAGAAGTGTGGGTGGCTAATCTGATGAATATGGATGGGTGGATATGACATTGGGTAGCTTTTTAACGTGAAAGGCTGTATATAGCTCACTTTTTTTGAATATCTGCAAATATTCGTGCAGTTGTATTTTTAATATCTGCTGAGAATTTTGGACATTGTAGGTTGTGACAGTGGAAAGAATGAAACACCCTGCAGCTAGTTTTCTCAACTGGACTAGAGAATGATATCAGTCGCTCAGTCTTGACGTCAAGCATGAGCCATTCTCATGTTCAACCTTGTGGGACCTCGCGCCTCAAGTCTCATAATACCCAATGACAGAGAGGCCATTGATTCCCCCCTCCTCCCCCCTCTTCACCCCTCTCCCACACTAAACCTATCTGTATACCTAAATCAGACAACTACAGCGCCGTGTCCCAACCCCCCCCCCCCCACACACACACACACATCCCCACACCCCCCCAGCACAAGCCCCTCAGTTCAGCCCCGGTTCTGGCCCTCTTCTTGACTCCCATCTGATGACCTTCTGAGCCATCCTCAGCAGACAGGCCCTGCTCATAATGGGAGGATTGATGAGAGGAGAGCCCACTTCCTGGGGGCCAACGGGGGGGGGGGGGGGGGGGGGGGCGTAGTGTCATGAGCCCCGGGTCCAAGCTTACCCATGGCTCACCCATGTGGCGTGCCACTCCCCCCTGGTATAGTGTGGGAAAGAGGAGTCTGAGTATTTCTCCCAGGGCTCTGCATTGGTAGGCCTTGTCTTGTCCTTGGCTGGGTACTGACTGACTGAGAGGACATAGCAAGGTAGTGAGGTTGTGTTTGAGTTCGCATTTCCCTCGAGAGGTAGCATCTAGGGCCTGGCGGTCTGATAACAGAACATGTGACGACTTCACCGTGGAACAAGGCGCACGCTATTGAAACTATGGTTTATCATCTTTTAGGTCTTTGTTACGCTAAAGGGTACATACATTTGAATTCAGTCACTTTTTTTGACAGCACCCCTTTTGATTTGAACAAAACCTTCCATACATATTATGTAGAAGTGGTCAGAAAGTTAGTTTTTGGACCTGAACGCCAAAACATTCAAGAGATAAAGGTGCTCAATAAATGTTCAGATAGGTTGATAACCCTGTTTCTAAGCTGTAAAATGATATCAAACTCAAATGTTTATCTTTTCCAGTGATAAAAACATGGATGTCTCATGGTATGGTGGGGTATGCAAAATGGGTCAACTTTGAGCACATCTATCTCCTGAATGTTTTGGCATTCAGGTCCTAAAACTCACATTCTGAGCACTTCTTCCATGGACAAACATGTAGAGTGTGGAAAGTTGTATTTTTTATCAAAAGGGATGCTCTCAAAAAGTAATTGAATTCAACTGGATTTACCCTAAAGCGAGGAGATAAAAAGACACTCTATATAATGGCTGAGATGGAAATAGATATGCAGGTATCTGCTAAAATAAAGGAAACAGCAACATAAAGTGTCTTAATAGGGTGTTGGGCCACCACGATCTAGAACAGCTTCAATGCACCTTGGCATAGATTCTACAAGTGTCTGGAATTCTATTGGAGGGATGTGACTCCATTCTTCCACGAGAAATTTCATAATTTGGTGTTTTGTTGACGGTGGTGGAAAACGCTCTCTCAGGCGTCGCTCCAGAATCTCCCATAAGTCTGGTGACTGAGACACACAGACACACACACACCCTTTAAACCCTCTAAGCTCCTTTGAGACCCCTCTTTCAAAGTCACTGAGATCTCTTCTTCTAGACATGGTAGCCAAAATAATGGGTAACTGGGCATTTTTATAGCCTATATGACCAAGTGATCAAGTGTTTTCTTTATTTTGGCAGTTACCTGTATATTTGGAGAGAAAGAGATGACAGATACACTACTGTCAGGCGCGTGTGACATAACACTTAAATTACACTCAACATGGACCTTGTGATTCAGACAAGCCTAGTTCATGAAACTTCCAAGTAATGAACAATGAACCCCAGGAGGTTGGCGGCACCTTAATTGGGGAGAATGGGCTCGTGGTAATGATTGGAGCGGGATCAGTGGAATAGTATCAAATACATCAAACACATGGTTTCCAGGTGCTTGATGCCATTCCATTTGCTCTGTTCCAGACGTTATTATGAGCCCACAGCAGCCCCCACTGCAGTGAACATCTTACATCAGAGGTGAGGTGATCATACTGAACATTCTCACAGGTTCAGAATGTCACCGAGCCCCCGGCCAAACAGCCCAGAATGTCCTCGCAGAGAGCAGTCAGTTAGAGCAGAATTAGAGCAGGTGTGTGTGTGGTGCCCGATCATGGTCCCTCCCCTTTCCGCTCCCCTCTGCCTTCCATGACATGATCGAATTGACCTTTTCTCAGTGAGAACTGCTGCTTCCCAGACAGATGGACAGAAACCCAGCGTAGAATGGCCTTGTAGAGGCTGTGATAGCTGACTGCCATCCCCGGGAGAGGGCCTCCAACTCTGGGTTCAATAGCTCATCATCAATAACCCCTCTGGGTAATTAGTGAGAGAGGTAGGGTCCTGTCATGGGGACAGATAAACCTATACTCAGTGCAGAGAGACGATGTGTGTGTGTGTGTGTGTGTGTGTGTGTGTGTGTGTGTGTGTGTGTGTGTGTGTGTGTGTGTGTGTGTGTGTGTGTGTGTGTGTGTGTGTGTGTGTGTGTGTGTGTGTGTGTGACGCACATTTAGTTTTGTGCTTTTTTTCAGTAAATGAAGGAGCTTTATAATATATTTTTAATCCAGATGTCAAACTATAGAAGGGCTGAGCTTGGACATTCTCCTTACCACTTGCTGAGTAACTTTAATTAGTTGAACTGCCTGTGTTTATAAGCGTAATCAAATTAGACATCCGTGCTTGACAATATGCTAATGGCAGACGAGGTGGCGACTTCACACCAACATGGATGTCTCCAGCATCATTAGTGTAGCCGTTTAATATGTCACAACACTAATCAGCCCTATCATTAACAGTTTGTTTGACATGACGAATAAATTGGGGGAAGAAAAATCACTTTCAAAGCCATATAACATTATTGAGGCCCTTTGAAGCTATCAAAGAGACCCATATCATTATATTATCCCCCCCCCCCCCCCCCCCCCGAGTTGTAGCACTTCTATTTTCTGGACAATCCTTAAAAGGCTTGTGTTGTTGCTCACGGAGCTATGTAATATCTTGTTTAATTAGCTGGATTTAAGCTCTATCTCCCTAACAAACAGGCATATGGTCTTTATCCTCCCATGGCCTTGGCCCAACCAATGAATATGCATATCCTGGGACCGGAGTTAGCTTGTTACCCCCAGAATGAATTCAGCACAAGTCTAATCCCTGATCTATTATTTACCCCTTGACCAAACATGTGAGTGGGGCTTCTTCTTCCAGACGCTCGACTTGATAGAAATGACTGCCTTGGGATTCCACTCACTAGGTCCAAAAGTAGAGACTGAGAAGCCAGTCACTGACTGCTCTCTCTCTCTATCTCTCTCCCCCCTCCTCTCTCCCCTTCCTCTCTTGACTCTTGAGATGCCTCAGTCAAATGTTGAGCAGCAAACCCCTGGTAAAAACAAGTCCACAGTGAAACATTAATGAGAGACAGCATACTTCAGATGATCAGGCAGAGGGACACAATTTAGGAAACATGTGGGAAACATGGGGGAAACATCAGTGTCCTCAAGCATTCCTTCCTTCCTCCTTCTGTACTGGAGCAACTTGATGCACTAGTTTGAATTCTGAAGCATCTCACTCATCTCAAAGCCCTTGTGGGGTGGGGTGGGGTGGGGTGGGGTGGGGTGGGGTGTGTGTGTGTGTGTGTGTGTGTGTGTGTGTGTGTGTGTGTGTGTGCACGCTTTACTATAGTCCTCACAAGAGTAGTAAACCAACTAAAATTCAGAGAAGTGAGGACATTTTTCCGGTCCTCACTAAAATAATATTTTAGGCTTAGGGGTTAAGGTTGGGGGTAAGTGGTTAGGTTTGGAGTTAGAGTTGGGGTAAAGGTTAGGGAAAATAAGATTTAGAATCGGAAACAATTGTTGGTCCCCAAAAAGTCCTCAGAAGTATAGTAAGACATAGCTGTGTGTGTGTGCGTGTGCGTGCGTGCGGTTGAGCGAAATCTGAGTTTGCTCACCATAATGTGAACTGAAAAATATTATGTGGGTACTGGGTACAGTATATGTAAACATTGAAAAGAAGTTAAGTCAACTTTGGAGTATAATTAGCATCACATTGAAAGCTGGATAGGGCCTATACAAAATATCTGATAACATTTTTCGATGTAATAATTATTGTTTTATGAATTTGGAACCTTTAATGTTTCAAATATTTAGTTCATTTAATTGAGAATAAATGTTCTCATTATGAAATATTTTGATAATACCTGATTTAGCCTACTAACAACCATTTCCCATAAACAAACAGAACAACAGGTTACATTAGGCTATTTAACGGGATCCTGTCTCTTACGGGAAATAAAAGTACAAGTGTTTCGTAAATTATAAAAGGCTAAGCACCTCTCCATGATTTTTCATGTCCGCAGGGTAGGGGTTTAGTCGAGTTGGCGCATTGTCACACACAGATGTGCCTCTTTACCCTGACACAACACCGTGACGGACTCAAACTCAAGACCCACAGTCACTCAGGTTACATTCACAAGGCGTATAACAGCCCCGAGAGTCCTGTCAGATTGTGTACCGCTCGAGCCCAACTTCCAGAAGCCACTTTCCTAATTCTCCAACCAAGCCTTATCGTCCGCAACGTGTCCGCGGAGCATACAGCTGATCTAGCAGAATAAATATCGGAGAGAGCCCGGGTCGGGACTAGGGAAAGCTGTCTTCTCCTCACAAGCATAGGTTTATTCGCCTTTTTTTCCCGAAGACGCTGTCAGCGATTTCCCTCGGCATCTCCTGGTTCACATTTTGGAAAGGGGACAGTCGTGCCTCTGCCTGCATTAATATCCTGAGACCGACGGTGTGTTCCAAAGCAACGTATTCTGTTCTGCTCTGACAAGGAACGTATTTTCTCAGTGAACCAGACAGTGTTAATTTCTTAGGATCAAAACCTGAAACGAAGACGCGTCTCCGTTTTCAATCAAATGTCATACAACTGTTATTGCGCACGAGTCAATACTTTTCTTGCGGGGACGACGCCGACTTTTTAATTACTTCAGACTGTAATATATCAGGGGAGAAGTCCCCCACTTGAGGGCGAAATCAGACATTCGAGGACGGCAAGTTCGAGAGCGCCAGGACCCGGGTCTTCCATATACAACATGCAGACATGGTAAATATGATTTTGAAAGTGTTTACCCATTCAAATGAAGCCCTGCATCAGGTATGGAGCTGGATCACAAACATGGATATAAGTTTTTCTAACCGGCGTCTGGCCTGTATGGCCTATTATTGCCCCAAGAAAGTTGTAAATAATTCATGCACACAAATAATTCATGCATTCATGATATTTTGTTTACTCTTTCCACATACTTTACAAATATGATATTTTGTTTTGGATATAGGCAATATTTAGAATAGGCTTTTATAGACTGTTATTATAATAAAACTTCTATTTAGCCTACCTTATGTGAACTTTATTCAATCAACATGTTGGTGGCCCATATAAAACTCCCTCACTGCAACGCACATTATTATAACATTATTATAACTTATAATAAATGAGAAGGAATATTATTTTAGGCTTTGCAATTTTGTTGTTTTTGTGTTTCTTGAGCTTGAAAATGGAGCTGTGTGATTTTACTCCAGGTGCCCATTAGACAGACAGTTTAGCACAGTCAGACAGACAGTTTAACCATACTGAAACTTTTTACAAAATGTCCCGAACATATAGCTTAACCTGCATTTTTCCCCCCTCAAATTTATGAACGTACACGGCCAGTGATAATTGTCACGATGTCACTTTCAGATCTTGTTGATTGTTAGAGTGTGCATAACGATGATACAGGGACCATTTTTCAGTGTCAACTACACACTCCAGTCTTTGGCCTACACAATGTAGCCTACCTTTGATTAAACCAATGATGATAGAATACACAACAAAACAAAATGCTATTTTAAAGATGACACCATGTAAAGCAATGTAAAACATCATCAATAGTACATTTCTGTGTATATTTACACACTGCTATATCAAAAACGTATCATAACAAAAAATGTTCCCACTATATTGCAGTCTCAATTTTAACCCTTTCCAAACAGAACTTTATAATTTTGTAAACATTTCCAGATGATGAATATATTCATGTGTTACATATTTAACATGCACGTAGTACTAATGGGTTGAAATACTTGAACAACTTTTGAAGTGACTTTGAAGTGATTAATGTGTGATACAGTGATACTCGTAGCTCTTGGCTTGGTTTCATTTGGTTTCCTAGAGTGTACCAGGAAATTGTGCAGCTTCCTAAAAACAAACAAACACATAGCCTTCAGTTGTGAATTTGATGTTATTATAAGATGTTTTCAGTTTTATTAAATACAGTAGTTTTGAGGTGTTTTTATGTCATGACAAAAAATATTGTGTGTATTAGAAAAACTATTTTTGTAACAGCTGGTTGAGTACATGTATACAATCTAAATGACATTGTATTGTTGAAGACTTAACATTTTACAATGTATTAGTGTACAGTGTTAATACATTCTCTCTGTCATGCATTCCTGTAGCCTACGTGTGTGTCTATGTCTATGTCTATGTGGCCCTGCTTCCACCTCCCCTAAAAGTCGAGCAATCGGAGTTGAGCAGAGCAGAACACAGAGGCATTTCATGCCAGAGTAACACATTTCTACATGGACATTTCTGAAGGGTAGAGGAGTCGGGAGAGAGGTAGAGAGAAAAAGATCACAGGCCCCTTCTACACCACAGAAAAGAGCCTGTTCCCTCCTTCACTTTGACTGCTCCACTCAGTTTATGGGTTCAGCGCTTTACATAATGTTTAGTCCTAATCTGGGGAGCCTGTCAGTGATGTTTCAGGGCTGCAGTCAGAGAATGACAATTTGCATTCCAGGAGTATTATTTGATTACTTTTATCTGCTGCTGCTACTAGCCTGGGCCCTTTCGCATGCATTTCATCTTGCCTGCCATGTCGCAAGTCGACACACTGTCGTTCCTCTCTCTCTCGCTTTTTCTCAGTCGAGGTTCAGACAAGGAAAGGACAGGGGAAGTAAAGTAGAGGAAGGGAGAGAAGGAGAACTAAAAAGGGAAGGAGATGAGGGGGGAAGAGAGAAAGAAAATAACACAAAAGTAGAAGATTGGAAAAGACAGTAAAAGTGATCGAACGAAGAGTGAAGGGAGGGGAGAAGAAAATGAAGAAGCAGGAGCACTTCTTCCATGTAGCAGACAGAGAAACTCAGGGCCAGAGTTGTCAGACAGCAGCGGCGGTGGGCTGGGATTCCTCTGGGCCTTGACTGAGGAGTTGGAGAGGGGAGATGCTGGTTAGTCTTGAAGAGGGGAGCTGCTGGTTAGCCGGTTCAATAATCTCATGGACAGGTAGGGCCAGGCTGGACCCCCTGAGAGCCACTGTTAATGAAGAGCAGGGCTGCTTTGTGCTCTCCTGCTCTGACCCCGTGCCGCCTGTCCCCACCGCCTGGATCATTTGATCTCTCCCTCTATTCTTTTCTCTCCTCTTTAAGGAGTTTTTATGGTATTTTTTTCCCTCTCTCCCTCCTTGTTCTCTCTTCATTGAGACTGGAAGGGTGTTAAGTGATGAGGTTGAACTGATTAAAAATATGGCAGTGTTTTCTCTCTCATTTGAGTGTCTTTTGTGATGAGAAGAGATTGTGTGTGTGTGTGTGCGCGCGCGCGTGTGTGTGTGAACCGACTCCTCATGTCTCCATGTACACTTTTTGCAGTCACCAAGATACTTTTGTCAACAAGGGCCAGAAGACAGATAGAGGGAGGGAGGGAAAGAAAGAGAGGCAGGGAAAGAAAGTGAAGTGTGTCACCCAGACAGGTATCTACTGCTTCTGCCCGTTCTGCTCAAACAACCCAGAAACACATCAACAACCCAGAAACATGTCAACAATGCTCTTGTTTACTCAGTGGAGGGGTGGAACACCATGCCACACACATACACACTTTTGTATTGCTCTCCTTGTGTGGACCAAATAATTGATTCCTATCCAAAATCCTATTTTCCCTAATCCTAAATCTAGGGTGTGAATCTCCCAGTCAGACACCCCAGGGAGTCTGTCTATAGGTGTCTGTTATGGGCAGGATTGAGTGGAAGCTGCTTCAGGCTTTGTGTCTTCATTACTTTATTACTTGCCTGATGTCTCATTTTGCTCTATCTTTCCACATGAAGGTTCAGTACGTCTTAAGCAATGTTTTTGTTGTAATTTGGCTCCTCCCCAGCTTTTGTAGAACCACAACATTTCAGATTGACAACCTCCCTTCAAATCAAATTGAATCAAATGGTATTTGTCACATGCGCCCAATACAACAGGTGTCGACTTTACCGTGAAATGCCCTTTCCTTAACCTAACCTTAACCCTAAACCTAACTCTAAAGCTATACCTACTGTAACCCTAACCTTAATTCTAACCCTAACCCAAATTGTAACCCTAAACCTAACCCCTAAGCCTAAAATAGCATTTTGTCTTGTGGGGACAGGTAAAATATCCCCCATGTCTGAATTTTCGTGTTTTACTATCGTTGTGAGGACTTCTGGTGCCCACAAGGATAGTTAAACAAAAAACACACAGCCTGATATCTCCCTGCTCCTCTCCACTCGTCCACTCTTCTAATAAAGCCTTGGTGTTAGCGATAGTGTGTCTTGGCAATGACAGAAAAGGTCATATTTTGAGAGAAAGGGGTTCTAAACGTCTTGGTGGCTGGAGACAAAAGCCTTTGAAAAGGACACTGAAACCGAAGCTGCAGGCGTTAGGACTAAACAAAGACACTGTGAAATCTTAAAACAAATTAGATCTCAGGCAGTAACTTAATAAAAAGCACAGTGGGAGATGTACTTGATTTAAAACAATATACATTTGGTAGACATTAATTACATTTTTACCCCAGAGCGGAGGGAAAGAAATCAATTACACACACTTGCATAGACTTTCTCCAATTCCCTCTTAAGACATTCAACCACTTGGACACACTTTTCCACCCCAGGTTTCAAATTAATAAGTGAAATTATAGTTTTTACATGAAGATTTAAGATGTGTTTTGTCTTGTAGGCGTAATTGTCCTCTAGTTAATATCTCCGTGAAGAGTTTTAAAATGACAATACCGTCGATGTGTTACAGAGTAAGATTCAATCAGTGGACTACAACTGAATCAGATCACAAGCCGAGTCTTAAGACTAGAAGCTGGGTGAAATGTTCGAGCTGTAAAATGACACTTGTGTGTGTGTACAGTTAAGTATTTCTCCAAAAATGCAATGAAGTATACACATACAGGACTAGTCACTTTCTTAAAGTGAGGTTAGTCTAGACGTTGTATATATCCCAACTTAATAATACATTAATACGTTTCAAATTGTAGAGTAACGCTAAGTAATCAAAGGAGAACTCAACTAACTGTTCTGTTTTACAGTAAAGGTTTGGACTGTTTCTTTAAACATGCACAGGGCGTGTGCATTACACTCCCACAAACTCTTTATTTGTTCAAGAGGAGAAATGATAGCACCCATTCAGACCAACTGCGGTGCTGCTGAGAAATACACGACTGCGCGGTATATATATATTTTTTTTACCGTGTCACGGAACACACAGTCACCATTCCTTTACTATTCGGCCGTAATTTTGCGCTGGGCCTAATTGATTTTGCACAGAACTAATTATGGGCCGCCAGTGTAAAATAAACACTTCAATGTCACCGGGTTGGCTAGGGAATGATCGGTAGGGAAATTGCAGTTCAGCTGTAATCCATACGTTCTTTAAGGGGGAGAGGAAGTAATTCATGTCGATGCTATAGAAATGGGGAGAGTAGAGAGCGAAAGCGATGGGAGCAGAGAGAGAGAGAGAGAGAGACATGGCTGTCCGTGTAACCAACAGGAGTCTCAGTGTAACTGAATGACTCAACTGGGAGGTATAAGGTTATGTGGTATAATTTATATTTTATAGCTCTCTCGGACTCACTAGCCTACTCCCGGAGTAAGTTGTTCGACGTCGTGCCATGTGGAAAGAGCCGGGAGATTCGGTGGAGAAATGATGGGAACTCCAGAACCCCGTCTGCCTTTCTTACGCTCTCCCACTCTCACTACATTTTTTCTCTCTTTTTCTCAGTATTCCTCCCTTTTTCTGTAAGCCCACCACTGTAAAAAGTATACATTACTTAACATTTTACGCCAACAAGGTAATTCATATTTTTAAGTTGAAACAACTAACACTTTTTACATTGCATCTCACTGAACCGTTTTGTTGTGTGGGTGTGAGAGCCATTGGCCCACCTTCTAGTGCCTTGAGTGTCTTGGAGTAGACCCCCTTAGGCCACATGGAGTGATTTGATTAAAAGAGAATAATTTGCCCTAAAGGTGTCTTTCCTGCCTTCCTCTCCTCCAAAAACGACAGTGGAAGAAATCAGATATGACAAGATAAGTGGTGTCCCATGAATAATTCCTGAGGAACTGAAAAGTAGCATGTTGACTTTGGAATTATTTGCTTGAGTGTCTAACCCAGTCAGGGACAATGTTATTTTCACCTGAATCGACTTTTAACGATTCTCTCTCTCTCTCTCTCTCTCTCTCTCTCTCTCTCTCTCTCTCTCTCTTCTCTCTTCTCTCTTCTCTCTTCTCTCTTCTCTCTTCTCTCTTCTCTCTCTTCTCTTCTCTTCTCCCTCTCTCTCTCTCTCTCTCTCTCCCTCCCTCTCTCTCTCTCTCTCTCTCTCTCTCTTCCTTTCTTCTTCTTTACCCCCACAAAACGTTCACTTTTGAACATGTCTCTAAGCACTCATCATCATTATGCCACTTACAACCATGAGTTCCATCTGTCCTATGGAACCAGTTTAAAGAGTAACAGTATCAGATGGGTTGTGTCTAAGTTAGGGCCTGTGGTTTGAACACAGATGATCTGGTTGCTGGTATTAGTGTTAGTAGCTGGTATTAGTGTTAGTAGCAGTGGTAGCGGCCCACGTGTGAATCTCCCAGTCAGACACCCCAGGGAGTCCGTCTATAGGTGTCTGTTATGGGCAGGATTGAGTGGAAGCTGCTTCAGGCTTTGTGTCTTCATTACTTTATTACTT
Organism: Salvelinus fontinalis; assembly: GCF_029448725.1. Classification (NCBI taxonomy): domain Eukaryota; kingdom Metazoa; phylum Chordata; class Actinopteri; order Salmoniformes; family Salmonidae; genus Salvelinus; species Salvelinus fontinalis. The sequence goes on from NC_074669.1 coordinate 42,468,987, forward strand.
GCCTGATGTCTCATTTTGCTCTATCTTTCCACATGAAGGTTCAGTACGTCTTAAGCAATGTTTTTGTTGTAATTTGGCTCCTCCCCAGCTTTTGTAGAACCACAACATTTCAGATTGACAACCTCCCTTCAAATCAAATGGTATTTGTCACATGCGCTGAATACAACAGGTGTAGACTTTACAGTGAAATGCTTACTTACGAGACCTTTCCCAATAATGCAGTTAAAAAGTAAGAAATATTAGCTAAATTAAAAAAAGGAAATATTAACACAATAAAATAACAATAACGAGGCTATATACAAGGAGTGCCGGTACCGAGTCATTGTGCAGGGGAACGAAGTAGTTGGAGTAATTGAGATAATATGTTTCAGTCAAGCTATATCTGCTTGAATATGGAATGATAATGATTTAGTACGATGCTGATCTAGTATGATGCTGATCTAGTACCATGCTGATCTAGGACGATGCAGATCTAGGACGATGCAGATCTAGGACGATGCAGATCTAGTACAATGCAGATCTAGTACCATGCTGATCTAGTACCATGCTGATCTAGTACCATGCTGATCTAGTATGATGCAGATCTAGTATGATGCAGATCTAGAATGATGCAGATCTAGTATGATGCAGATCTAGTACCATGCTGATCTAGTACCATGCTGATCTAGTATGATGCAGATCTAGTACGATGCAGATCTAGTACCATGCTGATCTAGTACGATGCAGATCTAGTACGATGCAGATCTAGGACAATGCTGATCTAGTACCATGCTGATCTAGTACGATGCAGATCTAGGACGATGCCTTTCTGTTTTGTGTCTTATTCTGTCTCTGTGACTCAGAGCTGCTTGAATCTTTAGTGTATCTCACAGGAAATGATCGGGTATATTTATATTATATTTCCACTCACAGTTGCTTTCAAACAGATCTCTACATTTGTGAATGACGTAATTATGAGGTATGCAATGAATTACGCCGCGCACATAATTGTTTATATCTCTCGCACATTAATTTGGCCCCTCAAAAAGGCTGTGAGAGTGGTGAAAAGCTATTTTTTATTAGCTCCAGTTCAAGCCTTACAGCTGTACAGGGAATTGAATTCGCGTTGGGACAGTACTGTAACATACGGCAGTAACTCAATAAGACTGATTGGATGAAATTCAATTGAAAGCTTCCTGCTGGGATGAGGTCCGGTGACAACACTGACAAATATACCCTGTATGTCTCTATAATTACGCCTCTATGATTAAATATATGCACTATGTCTTATGTTGTATGACTATATACTTACAATTTAGTATCGTGAGGGGTAGGGAGGGGAAAACTGAACATTTGCTGTTATTGGCAGAGAGGTTTGGAACTCCCTTTATTATTGGTCTATTCACTAATTAACACATGGTGACGTAACCACAGGAGACCAAAACTCGATCCCACCAAAACAGTCTTCTCAAACAGTTCTAACGTTATCATCATTTTCAAAATTGTACAGTATTATTCCAAAAATATATACACTGAGTGTATAAAACATTATGAACACCTGCTCTTTCCATGACATAGACTGACCAGGTGAATCCAGGTGAAAGCTGAGTGAATTCAGTGAGTGAATGGGCAAGACAAAATATTGAATTGCCTATGAACGAGGGGGTGGTATGGTAGTAGGTGCCAGGCACACTGGTTTGAGTGTGTCAAGAACTGCAACGCTGCTGTGTTTTTCACACTCAACAGTTTCCGGTGTGTGTCAATAATGGTCCACTACTCAAAGGACATCCAGCCAACTTGACACAACTGTGGGAAGCATTGGAGTCAACATGGGCTAGCATCCCTGTGGAACGATTTCAACACCGTGTAGAGTCCATGCACCGAAGAATTGAGGCTGTTCTGAGGGCAAAAAGGGGTACAACTTAATATTCAGGTGTTCCTAATGTTTTGTTCACTCGGTGTATATACTTATATTTACAATTCAATATATTTGCCATATATGCCTATACATTTACAATGCTATGTATTCAATAGCCTATATCCACATTTTCATGGCAGATATCCTCAGGCGATCAGGAAAATATACAGTCCCTTCAGAAAGTGTTCATTGTCCTTTGACTTATTCTTATTTTGTTGTGTTACAGCCTGAATTCAAAATGAATTTTTTTCTCATCCAACTTCACACAGTGAAGGCTCCTCAGAGGAGGAAGTGGAGGACCATTCTCCTCAGTAAATTTCATAAAAATGTAAATGTTAAACATAAAAAAGTTATCCTTTTTAGATAAAACTATACTAAATATAATCACGTCACCAAACAATTGATTAAAACACACTATTTTACAAAGAAGGTCTACACTAGCCTCAACAGCCCTTTGTAGGGTAGCACCATGGTATAGCCGGAGCACAGCTAGTTTCCATCCTACTCTGGGTACATTGACTTCAATACAAACCAAGGAGGCTCATAGTTCTCAGCCCCTTCCATAGACTTACACAGTAATTATGACAACTTCCGGAGGACGTCCTCTAGCCTATCAGAGCTCTTGCAGCATGAACTGACATGTTGTCCGCCCAGTCAAAGGATCAGAGAATTAATCTAGTTCTGAAAGCATAAGCTACAGCTAGCTAGCACTGCAGTGTATAAAATGTAGTGAGTAGTTTACTCAAAGAGAGAGAAAGACAATAGTTGAACAGTTTTGATCAAATACATTTATTCCAAAATGAAGGAGACGCAAGAGAGAAATGGAGACATTTTGTCATTTTGTTTTCACTTACTCAGATAGCAAATGCAGCTAGCTAGTTTAGCCTACCTAAACACCCTGCTCAAACAGAGGGATGCTATGTTAGCTAGCTGGCTATGACTATCCAACACAACACTGGAACTCTACCAAGTCAAGATACGTTTTTGGTATTACTAATTTATTGCCACCGGGGCCTGCCGGTGTAACCGCTTACTGACTGTACAGCACACTAACGTTACTGTATGTTTGTACGGGTTTACTAACGTGTTAGTTATATTAGCTCTGCTGACTATGACGTTACTTTAGCTAATATGGTGACAACGATGTAGGCTGTGTGTAGCGGTGTGGCTTGGGAAGTTTTTTTTCGCCTGGTCACATAAAACTGATATGTTGTGCATTGAAGTCCACAAGTGAAGGGACAAGGTGAGAGAAGGAGAGTGCATAGAAAGAATACAGTGTGGCTGCTATGAAAGTGGACTGTGTTTACGGGTGATCAGGGGTGTATTCATTCTGCCGATTCTGTTGAAAAACATTTCTTAAACGGAAGCAAATGGAACAAAACATACCTGAATTTGTCCAATAGAAACTCTCATTTGCAACTGTTGGAGTAATGATTACACCCTAGATCAGCTAGATGCAGGCAAGAGTGTGCAAGGCGGTATTGAATGTCACTGTCTGTCCCTGTCTGTCGCCTCAAATTTGTCTCTCGACCTGTGTGCACCTACGTTGTGAACTTTTATTCATAGGCTAGGTTGTAGCAACCTCATGATGGGTATAGGGAAAATTAGCCTAAACCTATCGATGTTACATTGAACTGAGTGAATTGAATATGAATGAGAGTCATCCAATATGCTGTAATAGAAAAAAGGCCATTCTCTGACCGCCACTGATACTCCATAATGACAAAGTTAAAAACATGTTTTAGAAATGTTAGCAAATGTATTGAAAATTAAATACATAAATATCTCATTTACATAAATATTCACACCCCTGAGTTAATACGTTGTAGAAGCACCTTTGGCAGAGATTACAGATACAGAGCTTTTCTGGGTATGTCTCTAAGAGCTTTCCACACCTGGATTGTACAATATTTATCCACTATTATTTTCTAAATTCTTCAAGCTCTGCCAAGTTGATTGTTGATCATTGCTAAACAACCGAATTCAGGTCTTGCCACAGATTTACAAGTAGATTTAAGTCAAAACTGTAACTCGGCCACTGTCGTCTTGGTAAACAACTCCAGTGTAGATTTGGCCTTGTGTTTTAGGTTATTGTCCTGCTGAAAGGTGAATTCTTCTCCCAGTGTCTGGTGGAAAGCAGACTGAACCAGGTTTTCGTCTAGGATTTTGCCTGTGCTTAGCTCCATTCCTTCTTTTCACTCTGTGAATTAGGTTAGTATTGTGGAGTAACTACAATGTTGTTGATCCATCCTCAGTTTTCTCCTATCACAGCCATTAAACTCTGTTGCTCTTTTAAAGTCACCATTGGCCTCATGGTGAAATCCCAGAGCGGTTTCCTTCCTCTCCAACTGAGTTAGGAAGGACTCCTTTCTTACTAGTCAGTGTAATTAATAACTTTTCCATGGTCAATGTCTGCTTTTTTATTTTTACCCATCTAGCATCTTTGCAAGGCATTGGAAAACCTCCCTGGTCTTTGTGGTTGAATCTTTGTTTGAAATTCATTGCTCGACTGAGGGGCCTTACAGATAATTGTATGTGTGGGGTACAGAGATGAGGTAGTCATTCAGAAATCATGTTAAACACTATTATTGCACACAGCGTGAGTCCATGCAACTTATCATGGGACTTGTTAATCACAATTTTACTCCTGAACTGATTTAGGCTTGCCATAACAAAAGGGTTGAATACGTATTGATTCAAGATATTTCAGCTTTTCATTTTTAATACATTTGTAAATATTTTCGAAAACATAATTCCAATTTGATATTATGGGGTATTGTGTAGGCAAGTAACAACACATCTCAATTTAATACATTTTAAATTCAGGCTGTAACACAACAAAATGTGGAAAAAGTCAAGGGGTGTGAATACTTTCTGAAGGCACTGTACGCCATCCCCATATGCAGTTGGAATTGATGACCGAATATGTAACAGTCCTTTGTACTGTAACTTTACAATACATCACCATGAACCTGGCTGACACGTTTGAAGTCGGACCCCGTGATTATTTGCCGCTGAGGTAATAATTATCATTGTCATAATCATAGTAATTAAGCCGTCTAAGAGTGATTAGATTTCTGTCTGAATGTCTGTGTTGTGATCCCACTCTCCCATCTTTCCTGTTTTGGGACGATATTTAGGGTGGTATTGGGTAACGTCAGTTGCGAGGACAGGATATGAGAGTGTGTTTTGAGGAACAAGGCTGCTTGGGGATAGTGCTGACAGGTAGTGTGTACTGCCCGGGAGGGGGACAGTGGCTCTTTAGAGGCAGCAGCAGACACAAGAGGAGCGCCTTCATCTCAGACGACTCCTTTCATGGGACTTTGCATTCCACCAAGGCAGAGTCAGGGAGAGGCACAAGACGAGACATGCGTCCCCCTACTCCCCCCTCCCCCCATTTCCAACCCCTGTGCTTCCCCTCTCCCTGTGACCTTAACATTTATCAAAAAAACCCATGCTGGAGTTCCTCTCAGCATCTGTGCCCTGCTGGAGCGAGAAAGAGACCCACGTGCATTAAGACACACACATGCACGCACACACACACACCGTCCCAAGCTGTTTTAAATATGTGACTCTGCGGAGGGAGGGCTGTCCTTGCTGATCCCCCTCGGGGGTCTGAGGATTACTACAACCCCCCACTTCACCTCTCTCTCTCTATCTCTCTCTCTCGTTTCTTTATTGTACCTCCTGTCACTTCATCCTATTCATTTAACCTTTCATTAGTGTCGGCAGACAGCCTCTGTGTCTAGTGGATGGTGTAGGAACAATGCCAAAAAAGCCCCACTGTTAGTTATTAGATTCTTTCGTCCCCCGTTTACCCCGGCAACCCAATATTAAGGAAAGAGAGAGATACAGAGATAGAATGTAAATAAGAAAGAGAAGGAGAGAAAGTGGGGAAAGAGAGGGGGTGGAGATAGAGAGGGGGAAAGCGAGGGAGAGAAAGTGAGGAAAGAGAGGGGGTGGAGAGAGAAAGATAGTGAAGGCAAAAGCGAGGGAGAGAAAGTGGGGAAAGAGAGGGGGGTGGAGAGAGAGAGGGGGAAAGCGAGGGAGAGAAAGTGGGGAAAGAGAGGGGGGTGGAGAGAGAGAGATAGTGAAGGCGAAAGCGAGGGAGAGAAGGGGAAGAGGGGGTTGCGTGGTTATGGCACCAGCCCATCTCCCCGGGTGCAGCATGCAGCAGGCCCCTTCTGGACTTGTCAAGGACATGTGCCACATGTTGATAGCACACAGGACCCAGCGAGAGAGAGGGAGAAGTACAGAGGGGGGAGAGAAGGACAGAAAGAGAGAGGGGGAAGAGACAGAGAGAGAGTGGGGACACAAAGAGAGAGAAGGGTTTGAAGAGAGAGGAACACAAATGGATAGAGAGAGAGAGAGAGAGAGAGAGGGAGGACAGCAGGCAGGGTTGGCTGGGTCTGGCTGCTGCCGCGGCTCTGGAGGAGTTTACTGAAAACACAAACAGTTAGTGCTGGAATTCTGTTTTTAATGGGCAGAGGAGGGGACAGGACAGAAGGACCAGGGCTCCCTGCTGCTCTCCTCCCTGCTTCTCTCTCTCTCTTTCTCTCACTCGTTCTTTCTTCCTTTCTGTCTCTCTCTGTTTCTCACTCATTCTAACTTTTTCTGTCTTTAGTTCCCCTCTCGCTCTCTCTTTCCTCCTCTCTCTTTCACCCTCTTTCTCTCTCTCTATCTTGCCCCCTTTCCCTCTCTCTGTGTCTTCCCTTCCTCCTCCTGTATTCTGCCACTTTGAAACAGTCCTTTTTCATGGTGCGTAGCCTCGTCATAGGACAACTTTATGAAAAGCAGCAAACTTCAATACCCTGTCTGAGGTGCCTAAAATCTATAGAGCTTTCTGTAACAGGGCCCAAGGCCTTGACCTGGTGTATTTAGGAAAGACATACTATACATTATGGATATGGGAAGATGATACATTCCAGACTTAAGATAAAGAAAACCACATTTCCAATATATTTGGATTAATTATGAGTTTGAGTCTACATTTCATTCACTACAAGTTACAGGGGTGTCAGGTAGCCTAGTGGTCAGAGCATTGTGCCAGTAACCCAAAGGTTGCTAGATCGAATCCCTGAGCTGACAAGGTAAAAATCTGTCATTTTGGCCCTGAACAAGATAGGTAGGCACTGGGCACTGTTCCTAGGCCGTCATTGTAAATAAGAATTTGTTCTTAACTAACTTGCCTAGTTAAATAAAAAAATATATGTTTCTTTTAAACCATTCCCCCTGGCATATGAATTCCAACTTACGAATCACATGATGATAATGTCTTTGTAGAGAAGCCTGGTAGTGTTTCCTGTTGACATTACACCGGCATCCTTGATAAGGAGTCTAACTAAACTTGATGTGTCTCTGTGTATAGCTCAGTCAGTACACAGACAGCCTCCTGCTCCATCTATACATTAGGATCACACCACCCAGCCTGTAGTAGGGAGCCATCGGTCACTCCCAGAGGGAGCAGTGAATCGCTCGCCTGTCACAGGAGATTTGGCTGGCACACACACATGCACATACATATGCACGGACACACACAAGAAAACGTGTGCACATGCACAAGAAAATGTGCACACACACACCTAAAGACAGGGAGGGGGCAACATATTTCGACTCTGACCAGAGTCTATCACACAGGGGTCCTGATGAAGTCCATCTCTCACTCCTGTCACCCCTCTCCACCCCATCCCTCCTTCCCTCCTTCCCTTCCTCTGTGGCCACCACTCACTCCGAGACTTTAATCCACATCCTGTCCCTTACTTAAAGCCCTGGCCAGCAGGACTTTCTCCTCTCCTCTGTCATCCTCCTTTCCTTTTGCCCAGAATCTGTCTGTCCACCCCTCTGCCCTCTCACCACTCTCCTCTTCTCTAACTCTTCTTTCTTTCTCTCTCTCTCTCTCTCTCTCTCTCTCGCTCGCTTTCTCTCTCTCTCTAGCTTTCTCTCTCTCTCTCGCGCTCGCTTTCTCTTTCTTTCTCTCTCTCTCTCTCTCTCTCCCTCGCTTTCTCTTTCTCTCTCTCTCTCTGGGGCAGTAATTGATAGTGATGCTGCTGTGTCCAGTGCTGTAGCCTACTAAGCATTCTGGTCAGCACTATGCTAGAGGTGTGTGTCCGCATGCTTGTGTGTGTGTCTGCGCGTGTTGAAAATGTAAGGGCCATTTTTTTTGCGCAGAACCCCAGTCTCAGCTGTGGTATGTGTCCTCGACTAAGGAATGCATACAATGGTATTTGTTGTTCATTAGTTTAGTCGTCCTTGCATGTAAAGAATTTCCCAAATCAAGAAGTATTTGAAAATAACTAACTATTATTGTTATCTAGAAAGTCCTGAATGATTTTAAGAGCTATAATTTAGCCTCCCCAGTTTGCAGAAGCAGTCTGGGTCAGATACTGTACATGAGCATTTGAATATTTGTTTTAATTCTGCAATAGACTGTACTGTGTGTCTGTGGCTTATCATGTCTAATTTAATGGTCTATAAAAATTCAGTACATCTATAAACATCTATAAACGATCCAGTGTAAACATATATAAACCGTCTACAAACATCTATAAACACATCTATAGCTATATTCCATGTTTATCCTGAATAACCCATGCAGTACGGTATATTTAGGTTCTCTCTCGTGTCTCCCTACCCCAGCATCAGGTAACCGTGGCAGTCGCTGAGTGTCGGCGTGTGTGAAGTCTAATTGCTACAGGAAGAGGAGGGGAGCGTCTCTTATCTGCTGCGGGGACTAAGCCCCTCCCCCGTCCACACAGGCCTGGTATTTATTACCCCCTAAGTAATCACTTTGCTCTCCCTCTTTTGATAGACCGTTATTGCTCTAACTAGTCGGGGTCCCTATAGGAATTTGCAGGCCCTCCAGTTTTATTAGACAAAGGCCCTCATTATTCAGAGGCCGCATTAAGACCACCATTAGATCCACTCTGGCCCCCAGTCCACTGAGTCACCCACCGTATCCCGTTGCAAGACACTTCATACCGTACGCTGGGCACAGAATGCACACAAGTAGGCAGCCACACACACATACACATATGTACACTCAGTTGGTAGAGCATGGCGCTTGCAACGCCAGGGTTGTGGGTTCAATTCCCACGGGGGACCAGTATGAAAATGTATGCGCTCACTACTGTAAGTCGCTAAATGACTAAAATGTCAATGTAAAATATAGTCCAGTCACTACAAACAGAAGTTAAGATGTAACTACTGTCCATGGCCTACAGTGACATCAAAATGACTGTTGTCGGGTAAAGAAGATGAGTTTTAGTGACTCAGATGTGGTTTGTTATTTTCTTTTGGCTTCTTCATTCTGTTTGTTTCCCCACTCGGAGGCGGTTAGGCTTCATCATTGTGGCTTTCTCTCTCTCTGCACTCATTCCTTCGACTCTCCCTCATTCTTATGGCAGCAGCCAATGAGCACTCTTCCCCGGGGATACGAAAATAAAAAAATAATCACACTCGTGGTAGAGAGAGAGAGAGTAAGCGTCCTCCGTTCCTCCTCCACCTTCACTCCCCTCTCCCTCATTTCCTGTGCCCTCTTTTTAATTTCTTTGTAGCCACCTGTGTGCGTTCAATATGGCCGCCTTTCTTCGCCACAGCTAATCGATGGGCTCTTATTGGGTTTGACTGTTTGGTCCAATATCTCATGGCCTCATCGCGGGCCGCCCCGGGGCCGGAGGATCCAGACTAATAACTCTAGTCAGTCTCAGGGGACTCGGTTGAGATCCAGAGATGAGGAGGGAGAGATGATTAGTACTGAGATGTTATGTAGCTGGAGCTCCAGACCCTCTAACACAGAGCAGAACATTATCTTCCCCCTAAAGAAATCTAGCATCGCAATCCTCATACATCTTAATTGTGTCATTTGGCTACCATGGTGACACATGCTAAATCATTCAATTTTCCCCCTCCGCTGTAAATCCAATCCAAGACATGTTCCTGTAACAGGGACTCTCTGGCAAGCCTTCATAAGTCTGTATAGTGAAGTTGGCAGGGAACAGAGGCTCTGTAGACTGTAGGAGGGAAACATATGAGGAACACATAGAAACCAATATGTTTCCTGTATGTTTGTCTGTAGTTGTCGCGGGTCGATGGGCCCAGGGCCGCAGAGCCACGCTTCAATATGATGTCTGCTAAATCTGAGGAAAGAAGGTGGTTTGTTTGGACTGTAGCCTGTGGCTGTTTCTCAAATGGCATCCTATCCCCTATATAGTGCACTACATTTGACAAGGGCCCATAGGTCTCTGTTAGTGCACTACATAGGAAATAAGGTGTCACTTGGGATGCTGCTAGTGAATCCTCGATGCACTTTGAAGGTAAATGGAAGTCATGGTCACTCCGTGGTATGGTACACATAAACCCAGTATTATACACACTGGCATTCTGTATTGCAGGGATATATTTAAGCAATAAGGCCAGAAGAGGTGTGGTATATGGACAATATACCACGGCTAAGGGCTGTTCTTATGCACAACGCATCGAGGAGTGCCTGGACACAGCCCTTAGCCGTGGTATATTGGCCATATACCACAAACCCTCGAGGTGCCTTGTTGCTATTATAAACTGGTTACCAACGTAATTAGAGCAGTAAAAATACATGTTTTGTCGTACCCGGTCTGCTATACCACAGCTGTCAGCCAATCAGCATTCAGGGCTCGAACCACCCAGTTTATAATGAGTGTTGAAGTAAAAACACACTTCCACTGAGAATTTGGCATAGTCCTTGATACTGTCCCACTCCTTATGCAATGGTTGGGACTGTTGTACATTCTTGTACTATATAAAGTATGTGCATATCCAGGGCAAAAATAATAAATCTCAATTGGGACTGGTGAACTGCTGCACTTAAACTGAGTTTGTATTTATCCGTATAGTGATTCTACACCTGCATTGCTTGCTGTTTGGGGTTTTAGGCTGGGTTTCTGTACAGCACTTTGAGATATCAGCTGATGTAAGAAGGGCTATATAAATACATTTGATTTGATAGTCTACTGTATACTGACTTAACACTTGTATTCATGGCAGTAAGTGTGCCATTATGTTGTAGTTGGAAGAATGTGCCCTTTTGTGAGTCACGGGCCGAGATTTTTTTCTGAATGAAAGAGATTATCCCCCAGTCTCTTAGCCACACACCCACACCCACACACACCCACACACACACACACACACACACACACACACACACACACACACACACACACACACACACACACACACACACACACACACACACACACACACACACACACACACACACACACACACACACACACACACAAACTTAGCTCAGTAACATACCTGTCAGCTGGGACAAACCACTAGTTTGAGTGAAGTGAAGGCAAAACAGAGGTGAAACGAGACAAAATGAATTTGCGAAGGGAGAGTGCCACTTCAGCGTAAAGCTGTCATTACCACAGCTAGCGTACTCCCTCATAAATAGTTATAATGAGCTGCTTTCAGCAGCCAAATCATTCTCTATGTAACATGATGTAACGGGAGAGGAACAGTCCTCTTCTTGCTCTGATGTAACCAGAGACGGTCCTCTTCCTCTGTCTGCTGATTTGATTCAAAACAGATGGAGTTTTTCTGCTCGATTTTTTGGTCATGTTTTAATTTTCAGAAGATCCCACTTCTGCCACCAAAATGATGGTTCAATGGTTCACTAATACAGTAGCTGGGTGTCTGATATTCTATACCTTCTCCCCTTTCAGTTTTGTTGTCGGTACATGTTTGTTGTTGCAAGTTTTCACTTGTAAATCTTTTTCTCGTTCGCCGTGGCTATTTGGCTTGGGTTCGCGGCGCAGTTGCATTTTATAAGCCAATGAAAATGTCAGGCACATTTCTCAGAGTGAAAAATACAATTTTGTGACAAACTGTAATCTTATACTTCAATGCGTCTTGGCTGTGTAGCACTGAGTAAAAACTATGATTATGGGTGAAGGGTTTAAATGGCTGGTGTGTCTGTTTGTCTGTCCCTCTATATGTCAGGAAGTGGCAGGCTCAAACCCATCACAGAGGTCATATGTCACTGCTTCATTGGCTAGGTTCAAGGACTTACTCTTGAACCTAGTTGTGCATGTTCATGAATGTGTTTGTGGATTCCCAGCATAGAGGAAATGGGAGAATTGAAAGGCACCAAACACCCAACAACACAGTAACAACCAGCAACACCCAACACCCAACACCACAGCAACACACAGCAACACACAGCAACACCAAACACCCAACAACACAGCAACACACAGCAACACCAAACACCCAAAACACAGCAACACCCAACACCCAACAACACAGCAACACCCAACACCCAACAACACAGCAACACCCAACACAGCAACACACAGCAACACCAAACACCCAACAACACAGCAACACACAGCAACACACAAAACACAGCAACACCCAACACCCAACAACACAGCAACACCCAACAACCAACACCCAGCACCCAACAACACAGCAACACTCAACACCCAACACCCAACAACACAGCAACACACAGCAACACCCAACACTCAACAACACAGCAACACTCAACACTCAACACCCAACACCCAACAACACAGCAACACCCAACACCCAACAACACAGCAACACACAGCAACACCCAACACCCAACAACACAGCAACACCCAACAACACAGCAACACATAGCAACACCCAACACCCAACAACACAGCAACACACAACACTCAACACCCAAGACCCAACAACACAGCAACACAGCAACACCCAACAACACAGCAACACCCAACACCCAACACCCAACAACACAGCAACACCCAACACCCAACACCCAACAACACAGCAACACCCAACACCCAACACCCAACAACACACAGCAACACCCAACACCCAACACCCAACAACACACAGCAACACCAAACACCCAACACAGCAACACACAGCAACATCCAACACCCAACAACACAGCAACACACATCAACACCAAACAACACAGTAACAACCAACAACACAGCAACACCCAACACCCAACAACACACAGCAACACCCAACACCCAACACCCAACACCCAACAACACACAGCAACACCAAACACCCAACACAGCAACACACAGCAACACCCAACACCCAACAACACAGCAACACACATCAACACCAAACAACACAGTAACAACCAACAACACAGCAACACCCAGCAACACAGCAATACCCAGCAACACCCAAAAACTAACAACAACACAGCAACACCCAACAACACAACAGCAACAGCAACACCCAACAAAACCCAACACAACAATCACAACACCCAACAACACAACGGCAACACCCATCACCCAACACCCCTACAACACCCAACAACACCCAACAACACAACAACACCCAATAACACAACAACGCCTTGCACAGCAACACCTAACAACACTCCCTCAGCTTATCTGTTTTACAGGAAATACACTAGGATCATACTGACTAGTGGCGTCTTTCCTTATTCTGGATTATAGTGAATATTGGGTAACACTTCATTTGAACTATATGTCATAACAGTGTCATAATATAGTCATAAACATGACTAATGATGGTCAGTGGTGTGCCAGGCTGAATTCAGGAGCTAATATGATTTTGTACTGTACCCTCTCAGTTGGTATTGTTGACTGGGTCTGGTTGATTGTCCTCTGTTTGAATCAGTGGGTCCAACCAGACCAGTCCAGACAGGAGGTCTGGAGGGAGACAGTTTAGTGGACTATAGTATATGTCCCAACTGCCAAAAATATTCAGTCAACCCCATGGGTCTGGAGAGAACCCATCCGTTCAACAGTAAATCCACACACACATACTAGTCACGCTCGGCCATATGGTCCCGTGTGTGTGTGTGTGTGTGTGTGTGTGTGTGTGTGTGTGTGTGTGTGTGTGTGTGTGTGTGTGTGTGTGTGTGTGTGTGTGTGTGTGTGTGTGTGTGTGTGTGTGTGTGTGTGTGTGTGTGTGTGTGTGTGTGTGCGTGCGTGCGTGCATCTGCGCTACGGGGAACTTATGTCTGTCTTCACGTCACAGATAATTGCCTCCTATTCACAATGGCAAAACACACCATACCCTCCTCACATGATATAGTAGGAAAATACTGTAGCCTACACACACTCTCCATCACTGGGAAAGGCAACATTGGCTAATGTTGAGAATGGTGTGAATTAAAGTGGTACTTTCTGTTCATTACAAAAGAAATGGCACCTTTTGACTGCAATTAGCATAGAGAACGTCTTTACCAACTACCAAAAATGTCATTTTTCATCCGTTTAATGCCTCTCTTTGATGTGTTTTTAAGTAGGCTTACACTGGTGCAGTTTTCACAGATGACAAAACGTCATCCTATTAGTCTTCAATGTCTCTTCAATATCTTAGTTTATCTTCATTCTGGCTATAACAGCCTTAGGTCACATGGCCCATTGCCAGTCTGGGCCAGTCTGGGCAGTAGTCCGGGGGAATAGGGCGGCCATGATTTCTGAACACATACGCACATTTCTATGTTATAATCTGCACTTGGCTCCCAGACTTTTCTATCCCCTTAATCCTCAAATTAATAAATTAAGCTAGAATTAAGAAAATGTGCTATAATGATCTCCAATTACACTTTTTGGGCCAGATAACAATGTGTCTTCAAAGCCTCTTCAAACCCTTGCATTGCTAGGTTAAATGCTAACACTAAAAGATAACACAGCTGCATTGTCTGTAGACTCTGTATGACTAACTGCAGAAGGCGAAATGCTATCGCTAGAAGCTAACACGGCTGCATAGACCAGTTGGTTGTTTAGCAACCAAACCGACACGTGTGCAATTATGGGGCAAAACAGACAGGGTTGACTTGGATTGTTGACAACATGTAAATTAGGTTTTATCTCCAATGTTTATTGCAAACATAAATACATTTGCACAATGAGCACTTCCTGTCTCACAAATACATTGTTACAGCTAGCTAGAATTTTTGCCATATCAGCAACACCAGTTAAAACACCTCAAAACAAGACATGATATCAATAACAAGGTAAAGCTAGCTGAAACGAGCCACCTAAGATTCCCCACATGGAAGCTTCATGTCATTGCTGCTAGCTATCTGGCCATCCAGAATCATCGTTTTCGTGACGTTGTCTGCTAACCCAGCTATATGGCAGGAGATACTGCATCTCCAACTTCAGAAGGCGAAATGCTATTGCTAAAAGCTAACACCGCTTCCTATGGCTGGATACTGGCCCCTTTTATTTCAATAGTAGACTTTGGGAGTTTTCTCCATCTGTTACTTTGCTTGCAGTTATATTTAAGTAGCTTGTCTGTTTTTTAAAGCCTGCGGATTTCATGTTTCACGGTTGTGGTTTCTGACCAGTTCTGCTCTTCAAAGCTAACCTTGGCTAACCTTGCTAGCCAGGAAGTTGACTTTGCGTGTCTCGATCTTACTTGACAAAGCGCAGTAAGTCAAACTCACTCTCTGCTCTGGATAGTGTAACTCTATTCTTTATTTTCTTGGTTACTAATTAAGAAAATGTGGAATTCCTGAATAACATTGTGCCCCTTGTAGCTGCAGAACACTAGTAATGTTAGTAAAGATACTCGTTTTTGTGATACTCGTTTTTGTGAGTACTGTATCTGAATGCTCTCTTTGGGTCAAGTTGACTTCATCATGTACTTCAATTATACAAATTGTATACTTTTATACTTCTTGTTCCTAAGGCTAGTGTAAAATTGCTTATATTATGTTGCTAAAAATGAGATAAGGGTGGAACTGCTAAAAATATTTATGAGGTTTCTCAGAGCATTGGTGTGAGACACAAACTGTAGTGTGTGTGTGTGTGTGTCCATCCATGTGTGCGTAGAATATCTGAAAGGCTCTTTCAGCAGGACCATGGTGACTTGATGGTGTTTAGCCCGTCCTCCCCCACCTCTCCTGGGACTTGTCTATGAAGCAATCCCAGTTTTCCCTCTCCTCTCCTCTGCTCTGCTGCATCCATATAGCACTAATGATTATGAAAGTGGACAGTTTTTTAATGCAGTAATGTCATCAGTGCCGCCATTTGATTGCAGGTCCATTGCACTTGACGGCGCCCGCAAATGCATCTAATGCACACACTCTGCAGAGTAGTCCAGTGGTTCCATAATCAGAACACACAGCAGAGGTTGGTTAGGTGTGTGTAGCTCCACATTTTGGAGTGTGTCGTCATGGGTTCTGGTTTGTGTCAGACACCCATACCGTTTGACATTTTCCACGTTTGAAGTCGTTCTCAAGAGCACTAACTCCAAATGGCATCCAAGTGTCTCAGAACTGCAAAGAAGCCGAGATTAGCCTTTGTTTATTTTTCGTGGTTGGGATTCGGGCAACCCAAGGGGCTGTCACTGGCTTCCACCAAGAGCCAGATCTACAGCAGAGAATCTAGAAATGGCTCCCTGTTTTAATTTAAAATCTCTCTTTCTCCTTACTTGCTACACTCATAGTTTAGGTAGACCATGGCAACCCAGACCCACAATGCCCTGGCGGTGCCCTCTCAGCCTTGGCTGTGTCTTTGGCTGCATCTGAAATGATACCATATTCCTTATGTAGTGCACTACTTTTGACCAGAGCCCTACATTCAAAAGTAGTGGACTATATAGGTAATAGCATGCCACTTCAGACCCACCCCTTGTCCAGTGAGGGTTCAGGGAACATGTCACCTGACCCAGTCAGGCCAGGGCCCAGTCAGTCAGTCATCCGCTGCTCCCCGTCCCTCGGTCCTCACAGTCCAGTGGAGCGCCCCTCGCTCTGATGCGGCTAAAACAACACGCTGCAGCCAGTTTGAATAATACCACGGTGCAGGTTGTATAAGGGACTGAATGGTACACACTCACACACACGGTGGACATGTGGGGTCTGGACATGTGGCGACGAGGTGTACGACGAGTGTTTGTGCTTATGTTTTTATGTCTATGTAGTGGTACACGTCATGCGCAATATGTATCGTTATCCGAGTAACTTCGAGGGTATGTGAGAATGTGTGTATTAGAATATGTGCGACTTTGTGTACGAGTCTGTGTGGGTGGGTGTTGGTAACGGTATGTCTGAGGACCTACCACCACAGTCCCCGATGCTCCCACAGAACACATCCCCAGACCCTCTCCCTCTCTCTCTCCTTCTACATCCCTCTATCCCCTCTCTCTCTCCTCCCGTCTTCCCTTCCTGCAGTTCATATTTCAGTTTGCTCCCAGGAGCTCGCAGGTCCGTGCCAGACGGAAATTTGCTGAGGCTGCAGGAGCCCCCTCGGAGGCCACACGGAGGAGGGACAGGAGGGGAACAATCGGGCCCAGTCCTCCCTCTCTCTCGTTCCCTCTCTCTCCGTCTCGCTCTCCCCAGCCTGCCAGGCTGCACAGGTCCTCAGGGTGACTCGCTGTTGGCTCAGGACACAAAATCCCCCCCGAATACCTCCCCCCACCCTGCTCCTCCTCTCCCTCCCTCCTTCCCTCCCTTTAACTCCCCGGGGTGGGACGGTGAGGCCATCCAGTCATACGCTGTCCATCAGCGTGTGTTTACTCTCGATGTGACAGGGCCGACACATCTGGAGTGCATATTCAGGTTCCCTCTCTTTCTCCCCCCTTCCTCTCTCTCTCGCTCTCTTTCTCCCTCCCTCTCTCTCTTTCTGTCTCCTTCCCTCTCTCTCGCTCTCCTCAGTGCCACTAGGCACATTCCGCCAGATCATTTCAGCCCCCGTTGTTATGGCGATTGTCTCTCCCCTCCAGTGATTTTCAAGTTGCATGACAGAAATTGCTGGAGCTAACCAGGAGTGCAGGGGTGTACAGGGGGAGGTTAGGGGAAAGAGGGCGAACGAGAGGAGGAGGGGGACAAAAGTCAAGGGAGATCAGGAGAGAGGAGAAGAGGAGGAAAGGAGTTTTTTTTCTTCTTTTCTTTCAGAGAGCAAACTAATTACAGTTTGAGTTCTTCCACTCTTCCCTCCCTCCGTTCAGACACCCTGGCTTGTGGTCTAATGAAGTGACACTCTTTTTCTCTCTCTTTCTCTCTCCCTCCTTTGCTCTCTCACTCATCTTTCTCCCCCTTCTTTTCCCCTAACATTCCTGTGCTGGTGTGTGACTGTGACGGCTTGTCATCTCCCTGGAATGTCCTGCTCTCCCACCTCGTCCCCTGTTTTACGTGAAGCATTCGTTCCTGGGTTTCCGACTCTCACACTCACTCACACACTGAAACGCTAGCTTTTTGAAAACGTGTGCGGACCAACCCACACACACTCACCTCAACTCCTCTTACACACACTGAAACGCTAACTTTTTGAAAACGTGTGCTAGCAGATGGTGTCCATTCGGCTGCATACTTACCATTGGCTGGGGTCCACAACAAGCAGAGAGATCCACAGATCTGTAGTCCACGGGTTGTTTCTCAACTGGAGAAAAGTGTTCAAGTTATTTTATCTCGTGTTGACTGTGGTAGGAAAACAGAACAATTTACTGTATTCTGGTAGACCGGAGGAATTCTCATGATTACGTTAATGACAAAATGGGGTTTACCAAAAGCAGCTTATAATTGAAAAACTGTTGTTTCACACAAACTGTATTTATTTTGTAGCTTGTCCGACACGGGTCCTAGTAGCCACACGTTTGACATTTAATTTAGAATTTTATTTAATAGATGTTAGCAATTACCAATCTTTGTCTAACAGAGCACAGACAGTGACAGTTGTTTTTAATCAGAGATGATGTGTTGTGTGAGGCTCTCTCCCATTTCTCTCATGTTCAACAGTACAGTATCTGTATGGAATTCTTTCTCTATTTCTATCATGTGACTTTTAATGAAGACAAGATCTTTGCTTTAGATAATTACTAGGCCCTGATGCAGGGCTTGTTTCCTACTGCACATGCAGACATATGGAGGGGCCTGTTTCCTACTGCACATGCAGACATATGGAGGGGCCTGTTTCCTACTGTACATGCAGACATATGGAGAAACATGTTTCCTACTGCACATGCAGACATATGGAGGGGCCTGTTTCCTACTGTACATGCAGACATATGGAGAAACATGTTTCCTACTGTACATGCAGACATATGGAGAAACATGTTTCCTACTGCACATGCAGACATATGGAGAAACATGTTTCCTACTGTACATGCAGACATATGGAGAAACATGTTTCCTACTGCACATGCAGACATATGGAGGGGCCTGTTTCCTACTGCACATGCAGACATATGGAGGGGCCTGTTTCCTACTGCACATGCAGACATATGGAGAAACATGTTTCCTACTGTACATGCAGACATATGGAGAAACATGTTTCCTACTGCACATGCAGACATATGGAGAAACATGTTTCCTACTGCACATGCAGACATATGGAGGGGCCTGTTTCCTACTGCACATGCAGACATATGGAGAAACATGTTTCCTACTGCACATGCAGACATATGGTGAAACATGTTTCCTACTGCACATGCAGACATATGGAGAAACATGTTTCCTACTGCACATGCAGACATATGGAGAAACATGTTTCCTACTGCACATGCAGACATATGGAGGGGCCTGTTTCCTACTGTACATGCAGACATATGGAGAAACATGTTTCCTACTGTACATGCAGACATATGGAGGGGCCTGTTTCCTACTGTACATGCAGACATATGGAGGGGCCTGTTTCCTACTGCACATGCAGACATATGGAGAAACATGTTTCCTACTGTACATGCAGACATATGGAGAAACATGTTTCCTACTGCACATGCAGACATATGGAGAAACATGTTTCCTACTGTACATGCAGACATATGGAGAAACATGTTTCCTACTGCACATGCAGACATATGGAGGGGCCTGTTTCCTACTGTACATGCAGACATATGGAGAAACATGTTTCCTACTGCACATGCAGACATATGGAGGGGCCTGTTTCCTACTGCACATGCAGACATATGGAGAAACATGTTTCCTACTGCACATGCAGACATATGGAGGGGCCTGTTTCCTACTGTACATGCAGACATATGGAGGGGCCTGTTTCCTACTGCACATGCAGACATATGGAGAAACATGTTTCCTACTGCACATGCAGACATATGGAGGGGCCTGTTTCCTACTGTACATGCAGACATATGGAGGGGCCTGTTTCCTACTGTACATGCAGACATATGGAGGGGCCTGTTTCCTACTGCACATGCAGACATATGGAGGGGCCTGTTTCCTACTGTACATGCAGACATATGGAGAAACATGTTTCCTACTGCACATGCAGACATATGGAGGGGCCTGTTTCCTACTGCACATGCAGACATATGGAGAAACATGTTTCCTACTGCACATGCAGACATATGGAGGGGCTTGTTTCCTACTGTACATGCAGACATATGGAGGGACATGTTTCCTACTGTACATGCAGACATATGGAGAAACATGTTTCCTACTGCACATGCAGACATATGGAGGTGCCTGTTTCCTACTGCACATGCAGACATATGGAGAAACATGTTTCCTACTGTACATGCAGACATATGGAGGGGCATGTTTCCTATTGCACATGCAGACATATGGAGGGGCCTGTTTCCTATTGTACATGCAGACATATGGAGAAACATGTTTCCTACTGCACATGCAGACATATGGAGAAACATGTTTCCTACTGTACATGCAGACATATGGAGAAACATGTTTCCTACTGTACATGCAGACATATGGAGAAACATGTTTCCTACTGTACATGCAGACATATGGAGAAACATGTTTCCTACTGCACATGCAGACATATGGAGAAACATGTTTCCTACTGTACATGCAGACATATGGAGGGGCCTGTTTCCTACTGTACATGCAGACATATGGAGAAACATGTTTCCTACTGCACATGCAGACATATGGAGGGGCCTGTTTCCTACTGCACATGCAGACATATGGAGAAACATGTTTCCTACTGCACATGCAGACATATGGAGGGGCCTGTTTCCTACTGTACATGCAGACATATGGAGGGGCCTGTTTCCTACTGCACATGCAGACATATGGAGAAACATGTTTCCTACTGCACATGCAGACATATGGAGGGGCCTGTTTCCTACTGTACATGCAGACATATGGAGGGGCCTGTTTCCTACTGCACATGCAGACATATGGAGGGGCCTGTTTCCTACTGTACATGCAGACATATGGAGAAACATGTTTCCTACTGCACATGCAGACATATGGAGGGGCCTGTTTCCTACTGCACATGCAGACATATGGAGAAACATGTTTCCTACTGCACATGCAGACATATGGAGGGGCCTGTTTCCTACTGTACATGCAGACATATGGAGGGACATGTTTCCTACTGTACATGCAGACATATGGAGAAACATGTTTCCTACTGCACATGCAGACATATGGAGGTGCCTGTTTCCTACTGCACATGCAGACATATGGAGAAACATGTTTCCTACTGTACATGCAGACATATGGAGGGGCCTGTTTCCTATTGCACATGCAGACATATGGAGGGGCCTGTTTCCTATTGTACATGCAGACATATGGAGAAACATGTTTCCTACTGCACATGCAGACATATGGAGAAACATGTTTCCTACTGTACATGCAGACATATGGAGAAACATGTTTCCTACTGTACATGCAGACATATGGAGAAACATGTTTCCTACTGTACATGCAGACATATGGAGAAACATGTTTCCTACTGTACATGCAGACATATGGAGAAACATGTTTCCTACTGCACATGCAGACATATGGAGGGGCCTGTTTCCTACTGCACATGCAGACATATGGAGAAACATGTTTCCTACTGTACATGCAGACATATGGAGAAACATGTTTCCTACTGCACATGCAGACATATGGAGAAACATGTTTCCTACTGCACATGCAGACATATGGTGAAACATGTTTCCTACTGCACATGCAGACTACTCGCACATGCAGACATATGGAGGGGCCTGTTTCCTACTGCACATGCAGACATATGGAGAAACATGTTTCCTACTGTACATGCAGACATATGGAGAGGCAGGCAGGACGTTAGGTCTAATGGTGTACAGGAACATGTTGGACTCATTCGCTGAGTAGCAGAGATCCAATGGAAGTCAATAATGACAATGAAGTGGTGGCTGGGGGGGTAGTGTGTATGTGTGTTGGGACGGTTCTGTGTGTGTGTGTAGTTTTGGGGGGGAAGGGGGTACCTTTTGAGTCCCTTAATTGACATGATCTCCTGGAACGACAACAGCTGTGTGTGTGTGTGTGTGTGTGTGTGGTCTCATATTTATTCAGCTCAACGCCTGGATGAGCAGGACTTATCCTCTGTCCTGATTACCCTGCCTGCCCTGCCACCATTAATCCTTCAGAGACCCTGGCCCCCTATCACCAGTCTCTCTCTCTCACACACACACACAGACAGACAGACAGACAGACACACAGACAGACAGACATTCCCCCTTTTTCTCTCTGTCTCTGGTTAGTCCTGGGGGCAGAGATGAGAGGTTGTGTGTGTGTGTGTATCGTCTCTCTGTCACCTGGCCCTCCAGGCCCCTGCTAGGCATCCCTAGGGGCCCCCAATGCCTCTAGTGCAACGCATAACATTTCTGTGTGTGAGTGTGTTTGCACGTAGCTACCCTCCTGATGTTCCTCTCCCATATCACCCATCCTTTTCTTTGGTAGAGACACAGTCTTCAGTAGCCAGAGCCCTTGCTGTGTGTGTCTCTGTCTCTCCTACACAGGACACCGGTGATCCTTCAATAACAGCCATCACAGCCAAGACATAATATTGAACATGGCCACATTCCCTCAACCCTGCTCTGTGCCCCTTTATCAATTATTGAAATGAGAAAAGTAAAAACACATTGTACTGATAAGTAGGCTCTTTGTTTCTGGCTCGCCACGACCACGAACACTTGAGACATAAACACACACACACACACACACACACACACACACACACACACACACACACTTGATGGAGGCTGGCGTTCCCCCACCCCAACTTTCACCAGCACTAGGAGTGGGTTGTTTAGTTGTGGTGTCTGTATGTAAAGAACCCAGGGGGATCCAGCAGCCTGTTATAACTCTGATGGAATGATGGTGGGAGCCGGTGCCAAAGCCCTTTTCAATGTACACACTAGGGGAGGAGGGGAGAAGAGGAAGGGAGGGAGAGGGAAGAAGGGGAGAGGAGAGGGAGGTATGGGACCAGCTCATTATAAACAGTAACTCAGGGAAGAGTGCATTGGGGAAAGGGTCTGGCAAGAGATAGTCTTATAGTGGATTAGTGTATATTTAGAGAAATATCATGTGTCACACAAGTATTGTGGTATGTACTGTGTGTATGATGCAAACAATGGGGGGAAAAGCATGGGGAAATATATATATTTTTTATACATAAAAAAAAACGTCACTTTTCAATGACGGCCTAGGAACAGTGGGTTAACTGCCTTGTTCAGGGGCAGAACGACAGAGTTTTACCTTGTCAGCTGGGGGATTCGAACTTGCAACCTTTCAGTTACTAGTCCAACGCTCTAACCACTAGGCTACCTGCCACCCCGACATGGGGAAAGAACATGG
The DNA here is from genome assembly GCF_029448725.1 of Salvelinus fontinalis. Taxonomy (NCBI): domain Eukaryota; kingdom Metazoa; phylum Chordata; class Actinopteri; order Salmoniformes; family Salmonidae; genus Salvelinus; species Salvelinus fontinalis. The sequence goes on from NC_074669.1 coordinate 42,492,395, forward strand.
GGCTCACTAGATTTATATTCTGAACATAGTGTGTAGCATACTGTGTGTAGCATACTGTGCAGCGTACTGTGTGTAGCATACTGTATGTAGCGTACTGTGTGTAGCATACTGTATGTAGCGTACTGTGTGTAGCATACTGTGTAGCGTACTGTGTGTAGCATACTGTATGTAGCGTACTGTGTGTAGCATACTGTATGTAGCGTACTGTGTGTAGCATACTGTGTAGCGTACTGTGTGTAGCGTACTGTGTGTAGCATACTGTGTGAGGCATACTGTGTGTAGCGTACTGTGTGTAGCGTACTGTGTGTAGCATACTGTGTGTAGCATACTGTGTGTAGCATACTGTGTAGCGTACTGTGTGTAGCATACTGTGTAGCGTACTGTGTGTAGCATACTGTGTGTAGCATACTGTGTAGCGTACTGTGTGTAGCATACTGTGTAGCGTACTGTGTGTAGCATACTGTGTGTAGCATACTGTGTGTAGCATACTGTGTGTAGCATACTGTGTGTAGCATACTGTGTAGCGTACTGTGTGTAGCATACTGTATGTAGCGTACTGTGTGTAGCATACTGTGTAGCGTACTGTGTGTAGCGTACTGTGTGCAGCATACTGTGCAGCGTACTGTGTGTAGCATACTGTGTGTAGCATACTGTGTGTAGCATACTGTGTGTGGCATACTGTGTGTAGCATACTGTGTAGCGTACTGTGTGTAGCATACTGTGTAGCATACTGTGTGTAGCATACTGTGTGTAGCGTACTGTGTAGCGTACTGTGTGTAGCATACTGTGTGTAGCATACTGTATGTAGCGTATTGTGTGTAGCATACTGTGTAGCGTACTGTGTGTAGCATACTGTGTAGCGTACTGTGTGTAGCATACTGTATGTAGCGAAATGTGTGTAGCATACTGTGTGTAGCGTACTGTGTGTAGCGTACTGTGTGTAGCATACTGTGTAGCGTACTGTGTGTAGCATACTGTATGTAGCGAAATGTGTGTAGCATACTGTGTGTAGCATACTGTGTGTAGCGTACTGTGTGTAGCATACTGTGTAGCATACTGTATGTAGCGTACTGTGTGTAGCATACTGTGTGTAGCATACTGTGTGTAGCATACTGTGTAGCGTACTGTGTAGCGTACTGTGTGTAGCGTACTGTGTGTAGCATACTGTGTGTAGCATACTGTGTGTAGCGTACTGTGTGTAGCATACTGTGTGTAGCGTACTGTGTGTAGCATACTGTGTAGCATACTGTGTAGCGTACTGTGTGTAGCATACTGTATGTAGCGTACTGTGTGTAGCATACTGTGTGTAGCATACTGTGTAGCATACTGTGTGTAGCATACTGTGTGTAGCATACTGTGTGTAGCATACTGTGTAGCATACTGTGTGTAGCGTACTGTGTGTAGCGTACTGTGTGTAGCGTACTGTGTGTAGCGTACTGTGTGGAGCGTACTGTGTGGAGCATACTATTTGGAGCATACTGTGCCACACAATGTAAGACCTACAGGATGTTGAGAACCTATTATGTGAAAGAAATCACCTGAGATGTCCATAAATGCTGTGTGTGTGTGTGTGTGTGTGTGTGTATGTGTGTGTGTGTGTGTGTATGTTTGTGTGTTCCTGCCATTTCAAACGTTGGCAGGGAGATGAAACGCCTGTTGACACAGTGTTCTCTTTCCCCTGTTGCTTTTCCTCTCCTCTGTGTTGGAAGTGACCACAGGACCACCTGAGAGAGAGAGACACACACACACAAACACACTCCATCCCCTTCTCCTGCCAGCGCTCCAGCTCTCTCCACTGTCCCTGTCTTCTCCTTTTTCCCATAACAAATAACACGGCACGAAATCCCCCTAACCTCCCTCCTTGCTGCTGCATCATCTCTGGGAATGTTCCTTATGGCCCAGCCTAGTCCCCTGCTCAGAAGGACTCCCCTCCTGAAGAGTCCAACAGCTGTGGGCTCAGTGGATCACGTCCAAACAGCCAGCGCTGCTCCTTAAAAAACACTGAGAATTCAGGGTGGGACCATGTGTCTGTGTCAACCTTTCAGAGCTCCTCCAGAGCTCCAGGTCTAACCTCCCTCACCCTTCACATGTGGCCCGCTCCGGGGGCCCTCGGCCTGGGCAGAGAAAGGCCAACCACTGGGTCCTCTGGTCCTCGGTTCCACTCCCTTCCCTTGGTGGGGGGCTAGATTGAGAACAGGTTTGGGTGAGACGGCGTGGTGGGAGAATGAAAAGGAGTGAGAGTGAGGAAGAGCGAGACAGAGTGGGGCTTAGAGGAGAGCCAAAGAGAGCGAGGGAGGGAGAGAGAGAGGAGTACATGTTTCTCTTTCTTGGTGTGATCAAAGCCAGGTCCCCTCACGCTGTGATCAGGCCCCACAGTCAAATGCAAAACAGCCTGAATTAAAACACGTTTCATTTAAATAAGCCGGATTTTAAAAGGAGAAAGGAGTAAACGACTCTGTCTAATATCCCCGCGTGGCGACGTTTAGTTCCGTTGTTGCAGCGCAGGACCGCTGTTAACTGACTCGAGGGGTTTTCAGAGGTGACAAAACACACCGCACACACTCCCCGACACACACACACACACACACACACACACACACACACACACACACACACACACACACACACACACACACTCTACCGGTGATGAGGCTCCAGCCTAATGAAGACATGCTATACTAGATAGGTTTGTTTCTGTGATTTGTGAGTAATTCTATTTCATTGTGTTTCTCACAGATGAGTACTGTGTTGTGACATAGTGTGTTAGGTGTGTGTGGGAGGACGGAGGATGTGTCTGTCTGCCTGTGTGTGTGAGAGAGCAAGAGAGAGAGAGAAAGAGAGTCCAATGGAGTGGACTCATATCTCTAGCCCACATGGGACATACTCAGGAACACTTGGCAGCCGGGACAGGGGAAGTCCCCAGGCCTGGGCCGTAAGCCCTCAGTACGTCTGTCTGTGATTCACTGTGTATGTGTGTGTGTGGACAGTTTGTACCGACAGGAAACGGTGTGGGTGGATTTCTGATCATTTACCAAAAACGTGATTAAGAGGAATAGACTTATACAATTATTATTATTCCAAAACATATTTCTTACTGTTTTCTCCTTTAAACATCTGCAGTGACAATGTGAATGATATATTCCTAGATGTCAATACATCTGCCCCATAGGCCTGTTATGTAATTCATGAAGGCAGTAGATGATTATAGTGTGTAATGAGTGACAATATGAATGGTATATTCAAGATGAGTTTTGTCAGTTGAGAAGAGAGAGGACCCCATAATGAAGTATTTTATTATTTATATATCTGGTGTTAAACCACCTGGAGACGAACTCTATTAGCCTGTGATGTCTCTGTCTCTGTCTCTGTCTCTCTCTCTCTCTCTCTCTCTCCCTGTCTCTGTCTCTCTGTCTCTCTGTCTCTCTGTCTCTCTGTCTCTCTGTCTCTCTCTCTGTCTCCCTCCCTCACTCTCTCTCTCCCCTCTCCTTCCCTGGTTGTTTTGCTCCTGACCCCTGTTTGTCCACATTCCTTTCCCCAGGATACCTCACTGCCAGTCTTAGGGGTGTGTCTCCTGACCGCGCCTCTGGTCACTTTATTAAAGTGTATTTTAATTTACCCCCGTGTTGCTTGTACCCCCTCTCCCACAGAGATGCCCCCCTCTCTCCCCCAAACAGGGCTTATTAACTCCTGTCTGTCTCTTAGAGAGTACACACACACACAGACAATTCTTCCCAACAACATTCCTCACTGTGGTCTGGTCACGTTGGCTTAAGCGACAATCCTCCTAACATGTACCCAGACAAACACCCACACACACAGTCTGACATAGACACACAGTCTGACCTACACACACAGTCTGACATACACACCCACAGTCTGACATACACACCCACAGTCTGACATACACACACAGTCTGACCTACACACACAGTCTGACCTACACACACAGTCTGACCTACACACACAGTCTGACATACACACACACAGTCTGACATACACACACAGTCTGACATACACACACAGTCTGACATACACACACAGTCTGACATACACACACACAGTCTGACATACACACACACACAGTCTGACATACACACACACAGTCTGACATACACACACACAGTCTGACATACACACACACAGTCTTACATACACACACACACAGTCTGACATACTCACACACACACAGTCTGACATACACACACAGTCCAACATACACACACAGTCTGGCACACACACAGTCCAACATACACACACACACACACACACACACACACACACACACACACACACACACACACACACACACACACACACACACACACACACACACACACACACAGTCTGACCTACACACACAGTCTGACTTACACACACAGTCTGACCTACACACACACACACACACACACACACACACACACACACACACACACACACACACACACACACACACACACACACACACACACACACACACACACACACACACACACACACACACACACACCACACACACACACACACACACACACACACACACACACACAGTCTGACCTACACACACACACAGTCTCACCTACACACACACACACCGTCTGACCTACACACACACACACACACAGTCTGACACACACACACACACACACACACACACACACACACACACACACACACACACACACACACACACACACACACACACAGTCTGACCTACACACACACACACAGTCTGACCTACACACACTCACACAGTCTGACCTACACACACACACACACACACACACACACACACACACACACACACACACACACACACACACACACACACACACACACACACACACACACACACAGTCTGACCTACACACACACACACAGTCTGACCTACACACACACACACAGTCTGACCTACACACACTCACACAGTCTGACCTACACACACACACACACACACACACACACACACACACACACACACACACACACACACACACACACACACACACACACACACACCCACACACACACACACACACACACAGTCTGACCTACACACACACACACCGTCTGACCTACACACACACACACAGTCTGACCTACACACACAGTCTGACATACACACACAGTCTGACACACACACACACACAGTCTGACCTACACACACAGTCTGACCTACACACACAGTCTGACATACACACACAGTCTGACATACACACACAGTCTGACATACACACACACACAGTCTGAAATACACACACACACAGTCTGACATACACACACACAGTCTGACATACACACACACAGTCTGACATACACACACAGTCTGACCTACACACACAGTCTGACCTACACACACAGTCTGACCTACACACACAGTCTGACCTACACACACAGTCTGACATACACACAGTCTGACCTACACACACAGTCTGACATACACACAGTCTGATCTACACACACAGTTTGACATACACACACACAGTCTGACCTACACACACAGTCTGACACACACACAGTCTGACCTACACACACAGTCTGACACACACACAGTCTGACATATGCACACATTCTCAGATTCACACACACATCTGCAGACTGGACAAAACAACCACTCCACTCTACTATGTTCCCTGTTTTGATTTGAGTGTCTGGCAAAGACAGTAAAACAACATCTCTCTCTCTCTCTCTCTCTCTCTGTCCCACTCGCTCTCTCTGTCCCACTCGTTCTCTCTCTCTTTGTCCCTGTCTCAGTCCATCGCTCTCTCAGTCCATCCCTCTCTCAGTCCGTCCCTCTCAGTCCGTCCCTCTCTGTCCATCCCTCTCTGTCCGTCTCTCTCTGTCCGTCCCTCTCTGTCCGTCCCTCTCTGTCCGTCCCTCTCTGTCCGCATCTTTCTGTCCGTCCCTCTCTGTCCGTCCCTCTCTGTCCGTCCCTCTCTGTCCGCATCTTTCTGTCCGTCCCTCTCTGTCCGTCCCTCTCTCTCTCTCTCTGTCCCTCTCTCTCTCTGTCCCTCTCTTTCTCTCTGTCCCTCTCTCTCTGTCCCTCTCTCAGTCCATCCCTCTCTCTCTCTCTGTCCCTCTCTCTCTCTCTCTGTCCCTCTCTTTCTCTCTGTCCCTCTCTCTCTGTCCCTCTCTCAGTCCATCCCTCTCTCTCTCTCTGTCCCTCTCTTTCTCTCTGTCCCTCTCTCTCTGTCCCTCTCTCAGTCCATCCCTCTCTCAGTCCGTCCCTCTCTCAGTCCGTCCCTCTCTCAGTCCGTCCCTCTCTCTGTCCGTCCCTCTCTGTCCGTCCCTCTCTGTCCGTCCCTCTCTCTCTCTGTCCCTCTCTCTCTTAGTCCCTCTCTCTCTGGGTCCCTCAACCCAGAACACAGAGAGAGTTTGGAGGCTCAGCCCGAGAGTGTTTGGTGGTGGTGGTGGTGGTGGTGGTGGTGGTGGTGGTGGTGGTGGTGGTGGTGGTGGTGGTGGTGGTGGTGGTGGTGGTGGTGGTGGTGGTGGTGGTGGTGGTGGTGGTGGTGGTGGTGGTGGTGGTGGTGGTGGTGGTGGTGGTGGTGGTGGTGGTGGTGGTGGTGGTGGTGGTGGTGGTGGTGGTGGTGGTGGTGGTGGTGGTGGTGGTGGTGGTGGTGGTGGTGGTGGTGGTGGTGGTGGTGGTGGTGGTGGTGGTGGTGGTGGTGGTGGTGGTGGTGGTGGTGGTGGTGGTGGTGGTGGTGGTGGTGGTGGTGGTGGTGGTGGTGGTGGTGGTGGTGGTGGTGGTGGTGGTGGTGGTGGTGGTGGTGGTGGTGGTGGTGGTGGTGGTGGTGGTGGTGGTGGTGGTGGTGGTGGTGGTGGTGGTGGTGGTGGTGGTGGTGGTGGTGGTGGTGGTGGTGGTGGTGGTGGTGGTGGTGGTGGTGGTGGTGGTGGTGGTGGTGGTGGTGGTGGTGGTGGTGGTGGTGGTGGTGGTGGTGGTGGTGGTGGTGGTGGTGGTGGTGGTGGTGGTGGTGGTGGTGGTGGTGGTGGTGGTGGTGGTGGTGGTGGTGGTGGTGGTGGTGGTGGTGGTGGTGGTGGTGGTGGTGGTGGTGGTGGTGGTGGTGGTGGTGGTGGTGGTGGTGGTGGTGGTGGTGGTGGTGGTGGTGGTGGTGGTGGTGGTGGTGGTGGTGGTGGTGGTGGTGGTGGTGGTGGTGGTGGTGGTGGTGGTGGTGGTGGTGGTGGTGGTGGTGGTGGTGGTGGTGGTGGTGGTGGTGGTGGTGGTGGTGGTGGTGGTGGTGGTGGTGGTGGTGGTGGTGGTGGTGGTGGTGGTGGTGGTGGTGGTGGTGGTGGTGGTGGTGGTGGTGGTGGTGGTGGTGG